>NC_143025.1:10507500-10662500 GCF_057628025.1 Oncorhynchus mykiss | reverse complement strand
CTTGAGTATATAGATATGTTACCCAGATTCTCCAAATGTATCACCATTTTCTAAAGTCAAACACTATTATCATTCTAAATGCCCTTTTATGAGTCCGAAGTTCAGTCTCAACCCCTTGGTACATGTTATGTACACCTAACATAAAACTATAATCATTCACATAGCAACATATAAATATCATTTAGAAAATGGACCATCAAGATTGTAGACCTTCCTCTATGGGCCCTATGTCACATTACTATACTATTGATCTACTGGACAAATTAAGCCTGATAGCTCATTGAAGAGTGATTCTCCACAGAGGCAGCTGGGGATGAGTCAGCAGAAGGTCCAGCAGAGATTCCAGGAGAGAGAGAAGGAGCTGAAGGAGCTCCAACAGGCTGTGGAGTCTCTCAAGGTGAGTATTGTTGACCAGAGGAGACACACCATTTCACTTCTCTCCTCCAGACAGAGAGAGAGGAGAGGGGCCCCTCTCCAATGCCACTGACCCCACTGTTGGGAACAGGCTGTCTGGACCCCTTTCAGACATTAGACTGCTTAATGTAACTGACGGGATATGAACCCAGGTCTACTGCAGGAGAAACCAACATCTTGACCGTTACATCAAGAGGACATTCCCTATTAGGAAGACACTGATTTTGAAGTTGCAGGCGGGGCTACCTAATCACATTACCATGAATAACCATGAATGACTCATGTCCCCTATACATTAACCTGGATCTCTCTCTCTCTCTCTTTCTCTCTTTCTCTCTTTCTCTCTTTCTCTCTTTCTCTCACTCACTCACTCTGTGCATGGGGAATATATATTTACACTGCCTAAGCAAGTGAAATAGATCATAGAAATGAACAGTAAACATTACACTCACGAAAGTTTCAAAGCAATAGAGACGTTTCAAATGTTATAATTCAAGTGCAAACAGAGTGAGCCGTGCGCCAGACTGAGTTCTGGAGGTGAAATGGAAAGGAATGAGGGAGAGTTAAGTGAGGTAGAAGGTGTGGTGAAGACCTCAGAACCAGAGCCTAGCATCAATGGACATGATAAAGAAGAATCTGGTGCAGAAATGGAACGTACATCACAGAAAATAGATGTTGTGATGGCAGCTGCAGAGAAGTATTTGGTCATATGAGATTTGACTTCAGAAGAGTTCCAGGGTGTGTTGAGTGGTGGTGTCCCGTCCTCCCAGGTCGTTGTCATGGTGCAGGAGCAGACAGGGTCAAAGTAGTGGAATGGGGTAGTGGGTTTTTAATGACTGTAGGGTTCGTTGAAATGGTTTTATTTAGTATTGTCATAATTTCCCCTTTTGTATCACAAAGTATAATGGACTATATATATTATAGTCCAGTTGGGGGCGGTAATGCAACATATTGGATGCCAACCGCTGTTAAACTCCAAAGAAGAAGATATGTTATATTATATCTATGTTCAGTGTTGTAACGATGTCTCTCTCTCTCTCATTCAAACACTTTTGCTGTAGTTGGTTGTGTGGGTCTCTGGTTATGAATGGGGTGCTAACAGACAATTGTTGATGGATATTTATAGAGCTCTGATCAGGACAACAATTGATTACAGGTGTATAGTTTATGGAACAGTGGCACAGACTTGTTTTCAGAAGCTGGACAGAATCCAGTATATAGCTTTAAGGATATGTATTGGTGCATTTAAATCAACATCTGTATGTGTCTTACTAGTGGAGGCAGGTGAGATGCCTTTCGATATACGACGTAATAAGTTGTCATTAGCTTATTGGGTTGAAAGGCTGTGAGGTTGAGCATCCCACTGCTACTGTTCTAGATGACTGTTGGGAATATACTAGTAGACAAGGCAGTGGTTTGGTTGGACAGTTGGAAAGCTTGCTGATGACAGTGGCTTGAGGGAGTTGGAGGTTGGCCTTTCTGTGGTGATAGGGGATGTTCCTCCATGGTTGCTCCCAGATCCTGTTGTTGATCTAACCTTGGTAGAGAAAAGGAAAGATTGGTCAGAAGTCAGTGATAAAGGGAAACTGGTTGACAATTACATTAGTAGAAGTTATGCTTTTTTACCACGTTTCACAGATGGATCCAAGGACCCAGATAGTGGAGCACAGGAGCAGACGTTTACCTTCCTGAATTTGATGTGCAGACATGTAGAACCCAGATAGTGGAGCACGGGAGCAGACGTTTACCTTCCTGAATTTGATGTGTAGATATGTAGAACCCAGATAGTGGAGCACAGGAGCAGAATTTGATGTGTAGATATGTAGAAGACTAACAGATGAACTGTCAGCATACTCAGTTGAACTGTTGGTGATAATAGTTGCACTCCAGTGGGTGGAGGACGTACAACCTGTTAGAATTATAGGATGCTCAGATTCTCTGCCTGTATTGAATAGTTTATCATCTGGTTTATCTAATAGGAGTGACCTTCTAAATCAAATCAAGTTTTATTAGTCACATGCGCAGAATACTACAAGTTTAGACCTTACTGTGAAATGCTTACTTATGAGCCCCTAACCAACCAGTTTAAAAAAAGATGGATGAGAATAAGAAATAAAATTAACAAGTGATTAAAGAGCAGCAGTAAAATAACAATAGTGAGACTATATACAGGGGGGTACCGATACAGAGTCAATGTGGAGACTATATACAGGGGGGTACCGATACAGAGTCAATGTGCAGGGGCACCGGTTAGTTGAGGTAATATGTACCTGTAGGTAGAGTTATTAAAGTGACAATGCATAGATAATAACAACAGAGAGTAGCAGCGGTGTAAAAGAGGGGGGGGGGCAATGCAAATAGTCTGGGTGGCCATTTGATTAGATGTTCAGGAGTCTTATGACTTGGGGGTAGAAGCTGTTTAGAAGCGTCTTGGACCTAGACCTGGCGGTCCTGTACTGCTTGCCATGCGGTAGCAGAGAGAACAGTCTATGACTAGGGTGGCTGGAGTCTGACAATTTTTAAGTCCTTCCTCTGACACCGACTGGTATAGAGGTAATGGATGGCAGGATGCTTGGCCCCAGTGATGTACTGGGCCGTTCGCACTACCCTCTGCAGTGCCTTGCAGTCGGAGACCGAGCAGCTGCCATACTATTGGAGTGTTATAATGGAGAATTGAGAGAAAGGGTAGTAGTGAGATTATGTTGGGTCCTAGCACATTCAGGTGTGGAAGGGAATGAAATTGTAGACCAGTTCGCTAAAAAAGCTTTAAAACAAGATATAATTGATATTAATGTTCCACTGGGTAGAGGTGAGGCCAAATGTGAGATCAGAGCCATTTTGATAGATGTGTGGCAGAAGAGATGGGACTCTGAGCACAAGGGACAACATTTATATGCCCTCCAAAGAAAGGTTGGTAGACCAAGATTCAAAGGTTAGATTAGGAAGGAAGAGGTGGTGCTTACTCAATTGTGTTTAGGAAATGAACCATTCAACTGGTAATTCATCTGGTTGGCAGCATGTGGATGGTTTGTGTCTGGAGGGTATTTGTTGATGAAACGGTGGAGCATGTGTTGTTATATTGTTGTAAGGATGTTGAAGAGAGGGAAAGATTGAAGTGTAGGGTCATTGAGGTTGGGGGGGTTTGGGGGGGATTGAAAGGGATTTTGGGGATGGGGGAGGGTCTATTAGAAGTTAGTAGGGCTCTTTTTTATTTTCTCAGAAGTATTGAGTTATGTAGGAGGATTTAGAAATGTTGTAAACTGTGATTGAACACACTCCAGCACTGTAGGTGGCGCCATGCACCTTTAACGTTGATTTGCAGATTAGTTGTATTGAATAAACAGGTCTTATTTTAGGTGATGTTTCACCCTGCCCAGCTCCTATTAGTTGTATTGAATAAACAGGTCTTATTTTAGGTGATGTTTCACCCTGCCAGCTCCTATTAGTTGTATTGAATAAACAGGTCTTATTTTAGGTGATGTCTCACCCTGCCAGCTCCTATTAGTTGTATTGAATAAACAGGTCTTATTTTAGGTGATGTCTCACCCTGCCAGCTCCTATTAGTTGTATTGAATAAACAGGTCTTATTTTAGGTGATGTCTCACCCTGCCAGCTCCTATTAGTTGTATTGAATAAACAGGTCTTACTTTAGGTGATGTCTCACCCTGCCAGCTCCTATTAGTTGTATTGAATAAACAGGTCTTATTTTAGGTGATGTCTCACCCTGCCAGCTCCTATTAGTTGTATTGAACACTGTGGCACCAACTCACCTTCTGAAAGTTCTATTCCCAGTCCATTGTTCTGTGTCACAATGTCAGCTTCACTACTGTTATCAATGAGACCAGCCCGCGTTAACCTTGTAGGTTTACCTCAGGTAACTTATTATTAACTAGGTAACAGCTACTTGGTGAGGAAGCTCACTGTCCACCTGGGTACACGTTGTAGTTGACTCAGTGTTAGTGATGGTTGACGTATTGCCACCAAGATTGTCGTAATGGTTCAAGATATATATATATTTTTCAGGTAAAGGTGCAAAACCTAAACAAAACGTCCCTGTTCTCTTTTTCAAGATGTGACCGATTTAAACAGCCATTAAACAGCCATTAAACAGCCATTAAACAGCCAGAAGACATTTTTTTAAATTAAGAAATGATCTTTTTGATGATATATTGTTTCTAAATGGCTGCAGTTGGCATTGGGCAGGTTCGAGACTGATCTCTGGAATGAATAAGAAAAATACACTTTATTTCTCAGTTGCATCACCCGTCTTTACGTGAATTAATAACTTTTAATTGGTAAATATTTCCAATAGATGGCAGCATAAGACCATGAAGCAACAGTTATTGGCTACAAGCAGCAATATGATTGACATAAAATAGCATGCAACCAAAGACTATATGTCCCATGATTTTCTAAAATGGTCACTCATTACTTTACAGTTAGCTTTATATCTCATATTAAACCTGTGTTGCTTTTGGGAGAACAAAACAATATCAAGTATAGCAGGTATTGAACCCTGGTCAAATAATCACTAGTCAGATGTGTTAACCTCAACCCTAGTAAACATGCATTATAACACGATGTTAATATTGGGAGTAAACAGCCTCGGAATAGAAAAGACGATGCATCTTCCAGTCCAACAATAAATGACATCATGCAACCCTCACGGTTAGTAAATGTACCTCAACATGCCCCTCTCTTGTGTGAGAAGGCAGAGCGCTCGCTGCCGCTGACTTAGCAAGCTTTTGGCAGGGCTTGTTGAGTTGGCTACTTGTACTTGACCTAAACTAATCTTATCTGTCTTATGCTGCCACCTATTGGAATTATTTAGCAACTGCAGCAGTACTGAATAAAGTGTTTATCCTTACTAAAGTAGTAATTACTCAGAATTGTAAAATATTAAATGTTCTAGTTCATTTTATCACTAACGTAAACCAAAAACGCCCTACATTTAGTTAATTATATAAAATATAGATATGTATTTAGATGGGTGACATTATCTGCCAAAGTAACACCCCCTTAACATATAAACAAAGACTGGACACAGACACTGAAAATTTGCTTTTTTTAATATATATCTGGTAGCTCTCAAAAGAGACTTTGCTGAGCAGTTAGTTTTCAGGAGTGTGCTGCCTGCCTTCAGAGGAGTCTGTCTGTGAATAATGAAAAGTTTGTATGTTTTAGCCACGCTTTCACAGAGGCCAAGTTTACATGTGAGTCATTTAGGAGACACTCTTATCCAGGGTAAAGAGCCTACATCTGTTGATGTACAAGGGAACATCGACACGTTCCTCATCTAGTCGGCTTGGGGATTCAAACCAGCCACCTTTCTGTTACTGCCCACTGCTCATAACTGCTAGATCACAAACCACTAAATGTTAAACACCAAAGGTCAAATGGTAGTAGATAAATAGTAAGCAGGTTATAACTTTCAGACTGCCATTGTTTTGTGGAAATAGGGACATGTCTGTCTACTTCTACAAGTATCTCTAATAGATGTATTTATTTTAATGGTTTGAAGTTCTACACCATTTTAATCAGGATAACCTATTATTTCTAATGATCTAAGTTTGGGCATCGTAAAATGTTTTTACCAAATGCTGGTAACTAAAACATAAACCAGTTATTATTTTTATTATATTTTTTCCAGTTTCTTCCTAAGAACAGGTTTTAGTGGTCAAATAAAAAGGTCGTAATTTTTTGTGCCATTTAGGGAAAATGGAATTGGGTTTGTGGCTGGATCAGCAGCTCTTCATCAACCGGCCGGAGAGACTCAATACAGCAGGGGTCTCTGATTTCTATGCTGCAGTACTGAGGGTCTGGCAGCTGCTGAGACCCACACGAGACGGGGGTGTGGTGCCTGGGCCGTGGGTATGGGAGGAGACCATATTCCACAATCCACTGATCACTGGGTTTGTTGGACCTGGAGAGCAGGGTGGCAGCGTTCTGACTCAGCAGCACAGAGGCTACTGTACCGTACTGAGGTGGGCTTAGAGGGAGTGAAGGGGCATCAGTGGCAGGGGGTTATGGGGGCTGAGAGCATGGCAGGGTATAGGTGGATGGTGCTCTATAAGCTCCTAGTGCTGGAAAGGTCAGGGGTCATCCAGTGGAGGGTATTACATGGAGCCCTGGACACCAATTGCTGGTTGGCTCGGGTTGACCTGGGAGTTGAGGAAGGGTGTCCGTTTTCTGCAATGACAGACTGGTCATCATGTTTTTTCTGTGTTGCCAGGGTAATGTCATTACTGTTGACGCCTTAGGGTTGAGTTTGAGTTTTACAAAATGATCAACAGTGTGGAGGCTCAGGGGGGCTGTCTGTACGGCTGGAGAGGAGGGGTTGGATGTACGGTTGGAATGTGGTGCTGGATGGTGTATTGTACTGTGGGTACTCTATAATGTGATTGTGTGGAGGTTGTGGTGGCACACAATGCGTTTTAAGGAGGGATGTGGTGTTAGTGTAATGAGGATGGCAAGCCAGTCTCTCTCTCTCGCTCTCTCTCGCTCTCTCTCTCTCTCTCTCTCTCTCTCTCTCTCTCTCTCTCTCTCTCTACAGCACTCTGCACAGGCAGCAATGGAGGACAGTGATCAGATCTTTACTCAGCTGATCTGCTCTATTGAGAGAAGGCGCTCTGAGGTGAAGGAGCTGATCAGAGACCAGGAGAAGGCTCAAGTGAGTCAAGCTGAACGACTCCTGGAGCAACTGAAGCAGGAGATCGCTGAGCTGAGGAAGAGAAGCACTGAGCTGGAGCAGCTCTCACACACAGAGGATCACATCCATTTCCTCCAGGTAACTAAACTGCCTTGTTACATGTGATATGAAATTAACTTAATGTGAAACTATTCATCTCAATCATTATGTTGTCCTGTCTGTCTCACTCCCTCTCTGTCTGTCTCTCTCTGTCTGTCTGTCCATCTCTCTCTCTCTCTCTCTTTCCCTCTCTCCAGAGTTATCAGTCTCTCTCCAATATCAGTATATCTTCAGACTTACCCAGCATCGTTGTCTGTCCTCTTCAGTACTTTGGAGATGTGAGTAAGACTGTGTCTGAACTGAGAGAGAAACTAAAAGACTTCCTTAAAGGAGAATGGACCAAGATCTCCACTACAGGTGTGTTGAAAATAATAAGAACATCAACTTTAGACCATTGAAAGTTCCCTACTAGTCATATACATGTGGAATATGGCATGATGATAACATTCCCTCTCTCTGTCAATGTGTTTGTGTGTCTGTAGTGAATATAGTGGATGCTGTACTGTCTCCAGAGCCCAAGACCAGAGAACAGTTGTTACAATGTGAGTCTCTTTACTGTGAAGTAACTAAGTCTCTTTTTAATGACACTCCTAACAATCCCTCTAGAAATATATAGCAATAGTAGATCTAATCAAAGACTGGGTATCTATCTGACTCCTCATAGTTCTCTGATTTGATCTCTGCTGTGCTCTAATCAAAGACAGGGTAGATACAGTATCTGACTTAACTTATTGTTCTAACTCCCCTCATTGGTCTCTGCTCTGATCATCTCCCAGATTCCTGTCAGCTCACACTGGACCCAAACACAGCAGGCACACGCCTCTCTCTGTCTGAAGGGAACAGAAAGGTTACCTATACACGCCAAGTCCAACCATATTCTGACCATCCAGACAGATTCACCAACCAGTACCAGGTTCTGAGTAGAGAGGGTCTGTCTGGACGCTGTTACTGGGAGGTGGAGTGGAGTGGTAATGTTGTTGTTACAGCAGTCTCATATAAAGACATCAGCAGAACAGAGACAGATGATGTATTTGGATACAATAACAAGTCCTGGAGTTTACAGTACCAGTGCTTTAGTGGTGGTTATTGTTTCAGACACAATAATGTTAAGACTAAAGTATCAGGCCCTCAGTCCTCCAGAGTAGGAGTGTACCTGGATCACAAGGCAGGTACTCTGTCCTTCTACAGTGTCTCTGACACAATGACCCTCCTCCACAGAGTCCAGACCACATTCACTCAGCCCCTCTATCCTGGGTTTTATCTCTGTTATAGTACTGCTGAGCTGGTTAAACTGTAGTAGGGTCCACATAGATACTAGTCATGCTGATGTAGTCTATAGCTGAGCTGGTTAAACTGTAGTAGGGTCTCCACATAGATACTAGTCATGCTGGTGTAATCTATAGCTGAGCTGGTTAAACTGTAGTAGGGTCCACATAGATACTAGTCATGCTGGTGTAATCTATAGCTGAGCTGGTTAAACTGTAGTAGGGTCCACATAGATACTAGTCATGCTGGTGTAGTCTATAGCTGAGCTGGTTAAACTGTAGTAGGGTCTCCACATAGATACTAGTCATGCTGGTGTAATCTATAGCTGAGCTGGTTAAACTGTAGTAGGGTCCACATAGATACTAGTCATGCTGGTATAGTCTATATGTAACGTTCTGAGTGTAGTGGGTGAGAAGTCAGGCGCAGGAAGCAGAGAGTTCAGGGGAGTGCTATTTTAATGCACCACAACGGTGAACATAAGCCAACCCCACGAAAACACAGGGCGTAAACAAAACAAACGCCCCAAACAGGGGGACTTAAACGGTCCAGAAAAGACCCACGAAAATGGGAAAGCACGTAACTCACAGACGTGCACACAAGTTTACACAACACAGAAGGTCACAATAATTAATCCCGCACAAGGAACCAGGCGGGCCGGCTGACTAAATAAAGCCTCACTAATTATACAGAATTCAAAACAGGTGCACTCAATGAACACATAAGGGAGGGGGAGGAAATAATCAGTGGCAGCTAGTAGGCCGGCGACGACGACCGCCGAGCGCCACCCGAACGGGAAGGGGAGCCACCTTCGGTCGGAGTCGTGACAGTACCCCCCCCTTGACGCGCGGCTCCCGCAGCGCGCCGACACCGGCCTCGAGGTCGACCCGGAGGACGAGGCGCAGGGCGCTCCGGATGGAGGCGATGGAAATCCCTCAACATTGACGGATCCAAAATGTCCCCCACCGGTACCCAGCACCTCTCCTCCGGACCGTACCCCTCCCAGTCCACGAGGTACTGCAGGCCCCTCACCCGGCGTCTCGAGTCCAGAATGGCCCGTATCGTATACGCCGGGGACCCCTCGATGTCCAGAGGGGGAGGAGGGACCTCCGGCACCTCACCGTCCTGTAGGGGACCAGCTACCACCGGCCTGAGGAGAGACACATGAAACGAGGGGTTAATACGATAATAGGAAGGGAGTTGTAATCGATAACACACCTCGTTTATTCTCCTCAGGACTTTGAAAGGCCCTACACACTGCGGCCCAAGCTTCCGGCAGGGCAAGCGGAGGGGCAGGTTTCGGGTCGAGAGCCAGACCCTGTCCCCCGGTACAAACACGGGGGCCTCACTGCGGTGGCGGTCAGCACTCCTCTTCTGCCGTCCACTAGCTTGTTGAAGGGATTCCCGGACGGCCCTCCAGGTCTCTTTGGAGCGCTGCACCCATTCCTCCACCGCAGGAGCCTCGGTCTGGCTCGGATGCCACGGTGCCAGGACCGGCTGGTACCCCAACACACACTGAAAAGGGGACACATTAGTAGAGGAGTGGCGTAGTGAGTTCTGGGCCATTTCGGCCCAGGGGATGTACCTCGCCCACTCCCCTGGCCGGTCCTGGCAGTACGACCGCAGAAACCTACCCACCTCCTGGTTTACTCTCTCCACCTGCCCATTACTTTCGGGGTGATAACCGGAGGTCAGGCTGACCGAGACCCCCAGACGCTCCATGAACGCCCTCCATACTCGGGACGTGAACTGGGGGCCCCGATCAGAAACGATGTCCTCCGGCACCCCGTAGTGCCGGAAGACGTGGGTGAATAATGCCTCCGCAGTCTGTAGGGCTGTAGGGATACCGGGCAACGGGAGGAGACGGCAGGACTTAGAGAACCGATCCACAATCACCAGAACCGTGGTGTTCCCCTGAGACGGGGGAAGATCGGTCAGGAAGTCTACGGATAGATGTGACCATGGCCGTTGTGGAACGGGGAGGGGTTGTAACTTCCCTCTAGGAAGGTGCCTAGGAGCCTTACTCTGGGCGCATACTGAACAGGAGGAGACATAAACCTTAACGTCCCTAGCCAAGGTAGGCCACCAATACCTCCCCCGAAGGCTTCCTATTGTCCTCCTCACCCCAGGGTGACCCGAGGAGGGTAGGACGTGAGCCCACCGAATCAGTTGGTCCCGAACACCAAGCGGCACGTACTTCTGCCCCGCTGGACACTGAGGAGGCGCGGGTTCAGCCCGTAACGCCCGCTCGATGTCCGAGTCCACCTCCCATACCACCGGTGCTATCAGCTTTGAGGCGGGAAGGATGGGAGTAGGTTCGGTGGACCTATCCTCTGTGTCGTAAAGGCGGGACAGTGCATCCGCCTTCACGTTCTGGGAGCCCGGTCTATACGATAAAGTGAACTGGAATCGGGTAAAAAATATGGCCCACCTTGCCTGACGCGGGTTCAGTCTCCTAGCTGCCCGAATATACTCCAGATTTTGGTGGTCGGTCCAGATGAGAAAGGGGTGCTTAGCCCCCTCAAGCCAGTGTCTCCACACCTTCAGAGCCCTGACCACCGCTAACAACTCCCGGTCACCCACATCATAGTTACGCTCCGCTGGGCTGAGCTTCCTCGAGAAGAAAGCGCAGGGGCGGAGTTTTGGTGGCGTACCCGAACGCTGTGATAGCACGGCACCCACCCCAGCCTCGGACGCATCCACCTCCACTATGAATGCTAGAGAGGGGTCCGGATGGGCCAACACGGGTGCATCCGTGAACAGCGCCTTCAACTTGTTGAAAGCTCCGTCCGCCTCTGCTGACCACCGCAACCGCACCGGACCCCCCTTCAGCAGTGAGGTAATTGGAGCCGCTACCTGGCCAAAACCCCGGATAAACCTCCGGTAGTAGTTGGCAAAACCCAAAAACCGCTGCACCTCTTTTACCGTGGTCGGAGTCGGCCAATTACGCACGGCCTTACTGCGGTCACCCTCCATCTCCACCCCCGAGGTGGAAATGCGATAACCCAGAAAGGAGACGGCTCGTTTGGAGAACACACACTTCTCAGCCTTGACGTATAGGTCATGCTCCAGCAGTCTCCCAAGCACCCTGCGTACCAGAGACACATGCGCGGCGTGAGTGGCTGAGTAGATCAGAATATCATCGATATAAACAACTACTCCCTGCCTGTGCAGGTCCCTGAGAATATCGTCTACAAAGGATTGAAAAACGGCTGGAGCATTCTTTAACCCATACGGCATGACGCAGTACTCATAGTGGCCCGATGTGGTACTAAATGCGGTTTTCCACTCGTCTCCCTTCCGAATACGCACCAGGCTATACGCACTCCTGAGATCCAATTTTGTGAAGAACTGCGCTCCCTGAAATGATTCCACTGCCGTAGCAATGAGAGGTAGTGGGTAGCTGAATCCCACCGTGATGGCATTTAGACCTCTATAATCAATACACGGACGCAAACCTCCCTCCTTTTTCCTCACAAAAAAGAAACTCGAGGAGACGGGTGAGATGGAGGACCGAATGTACCCCTGTCCCAGAGACTCCGTGATATATGTCTCCATAGCCAACGTCTCCTCCTGGGATAATGGGTACACGTGACTCTTGGGAAGCGCAGCGTCTACCTGGAGATCTATCGCACAATCCCTTCCCGGTCGATGTGGTGGTAATTTAGTCGCCTTCTTTTTACTGAAAGCGATTGCCAAATCGGCATACTCGGGGGGAATGCACACCGTGGGACCCTGGTCTGGACTCTCCACCGACGTGGCACCGATGGAAACTCCCAGACACCTTCCAGAACACTCCTCTGACCACCCCTGGAGAACCCCCTGTCTCCACGAAATTTTAGGATTGTGCCGGCCAGCCAGGGAATCCCTAGCACCACTGGAAACGCAGGCGCATCAATAATGTAGAGACTGATACGCTCCCTATGATTCCCCTGCGTTACCATGTCCAGTGGAACCGTGGTCTCCCTGACCACCCCTGACCCTAATGGCCGGCTATCTAGGGAGTGCACGGGAAAGGGAGAATCTATCGGCACAAGCGGAACACCTAATTTAATAGCGAGTCCGCGATCCATAAAGTTCCCAGCTGCGCCTGAATCGACTAGCGCCCTATGCTGGGAAGAGGGGAAAAATTTAAGGAAAAAAATCAAGACAAACATGTGACCAACAGGGGGTTCTGGGTGAGTTTGGTGCTGACTCACCTGGGGTGATCGAGAAATGTTCCGCCTGCCATCTCGACTCCCAGACGGACCCCCCCAGCACCGATCGGCCGTGTGTCCTCTCCGACCACAGCTGGTGCAGAGGGAGCCTCCTCCTCCGGTACCCCTCGGCACAGTCCCTCCCAACTCCATCGGAACGGGAGTGACGGTGCTGGGTGGTGGAACACACAGGACCCTCTCCGAACGCCCGCGGGCAGCCAGCAGATTGTCCAGTCGGATGGACATGTCAATTAGCTCATCCAGGGAAAGAGCGGTGTCCCGACACGCTAGCTCCCTGCGGACGTCCTCCCGGAGACTACACCGGTAATGGTCGATAAGAGCCCTGTCGTTCCACCCAGATCCTGCTGCCAAGGTCCGGAACTCCAACGCGTAATCCTGGGCGCTCCTCTTCTCCTGCCGGAGATGGAATAGTCGCTCTCCCGCTGCTCGGCCATCTGGAGGGTGGTCAAACACTGCGCGGAAGCGGCGGGAAAACTCTGGGTAGTGCTCCTTCGCTGAGTCTGGGCCATTCCAGACTGCGTTCGCCCACTCCAGAGCACGACCCGTGAGACAGGAGATGAGGACACTCACCCTCTCCGCTCCCGAGGGAGTGGGTCTGACGGTGGCTAGGTACAGTTCCAGCTGGAGTAAGAACCCCTGGCACCCCGCCGCCGCTCCATCATAGACCCTCGGGAGCGTAAGACGGAGGGTGCTGGAGTCGGGAGATGGGGAGTCCTGAGGGGGGGGAGCCGAAGGTGGAGAGAGGAGACCACTTCTCTCCCATCGGTCCATTCTCTCCATCACTTGATCCATAGCCGTTCCGATCCGATGGAGAACGGTGGTATGATGAAGAACCCTTTCCTCCATCGATGGGAGGGGATTGGCTGTTGCTCCTGCTGACTCCATTCCTCAGGGTGCGGGATTCTGTAACGTTCTGAGTGTAGTGGGTGAGAAGTCAGGCGCAGGAAGCAGAGAGTTCAGGGGAGTGCTATTTTAATGCACCACAACGGTGAACATAAGCCAACCCCACGAAAACACAGGGCGTAAACAAAACAAACGCCCCAGAAAAGACCCACGAAAATGGGAAAGCACGTAACTCACAGACGTGCACACAAGTTTACACAACACAGAAGGTCACAATAATTAATCCCGCACAAGGAACCAGGCGGGCCGGCTGACTAAATAAAGCCTCACTAATTATACAGAATTCAAAACAGGTGCACTCAATGAACACATAAGGGAGGGGGAGGAAATAATCAGTGGCAGCTAGTAGGCCGGCGACGACGACCGCCGAGCGCCACCCGAACGGGAAGGGGAGCCACCTTCGGTCGGAGTCGTGACACTATAGCTGAGCTGGTTAAACTGTAGTAGGGTCCACATAGATACTAGTCATGCTGGTGTAGTCTATAGCTGAGCTGGTTAAACTGTAGTAGGGTCTCCACATAGATACTAGTCATGCTGGTGTAATCTATAGCTGAGCTGGTTAAACTGTAGTAGGGTCCACATAGATACTAGTCATGCTGGTATAGTCTATAGCTGAGCTGGTTAAACTGTAGTAGGGTCCACATAGATACTAGTCATGCTGGTATAGTCTATAGCTGAGCTGGTTGAACTGTAGTAGGGTCCACATAGATACTAGTCATGCTGGTATAGTCTATAGCTGAGCTGGTTGAACTGTAGTAGGGTCCACATAGATACTAGTCATGCTGGTGGTGATGGGCCCCAGATGTGATGAATCATTCTGCTCTTTTTTTTTATTTATACAATATATATTTTCCTGACTGATTTGATCTTCATGCATCTTTGTACTCATATTTTATAAAATGCTATATTTTAATCTTGTACATTTCCATGAATCATGATGCATGGTGTTGATGTATATTGGTTGTCATTCAGAACCATTGATATGTCTTCTCAATTGGTTCTCTGTCTCTATGTAATTCTCCTCAGTGGAACAGATAGTAACTACCTTATATGGACTGGTTTCCTGGACACAGATTAATCCTAGTCCTAGACTAAAAAGTATGTTCAATGTAGATGTCCAGGAAACAGGCCCTAAATTTGTCATCTTTCATCCTCCCATTCTGCTCAGTGAAGCAACATTAAACCTGTCCATCAGGTGGTGGTATTGACCAAACAATAAAACCAGCAGATATCTTGACTTGCCACTCAGTTTCTCAGTGATGTTCAGAATAGTACTTTAATATCATTGGAGATTGATGGTCTTTTTAATCCACCATCCAGAGTCAGGAACAGATGAAGTTAGGTCTGCTACTGTTCAGTGATTAAATATGACTTATGGTGATGGGAAATAATTGTAACGGTTTTCTTGATGAGAAGGAGAGTCGGACCAAAATGCGGCGTGTCTATTGCAATCCATGTTTAATGACGTAACACACTAAACACAAACACTATCAAAACAATAAACTTAACTCAAACCGAAACAGCCTATACTTGTGTAACCTAACACAGAACAATGACACTAAGGACAATCACCCACGACAAACTCAAAGAATATGGCTGCCTAAATATGGTTCCCAATCAGAGACAACGATAAACACCTGCCTCTGATTGAGAACCACTTCAGACAGCCATAGACTTAGCTAGAACACCCCACTAGCTACAATCCCCATACATACACACCACATACAAAAACCCCATGCCACACCCTGGCCTGACCAAATAAATAAAGATAAACACAAAATACTTTGACCAGGGTGTGACAGAACCCCCCCCCCTAAGGTGCGGACTCCCGAACGCACCTCAAAACAATAGGGAGGGTCCGGGTGGGCGTCTGTCCATGGTGGCGGCTCCGGCGCGGGACGTGGACCCCACTCAATCAATGTCTTAGTCCCTTCTCCTCGCGTCCCTGGATAGTCCACCCTCGCCGCCGACCATGGCCTAGTAGTCCTCACCCAGAACCCCACTGGACTGAGGAGCAGATCGGGACTGAGGGGCAGCTCGGGACTGAGGCAGCTCGGAACTGAGGGGAAGCTCAGGAGTGAGAGGAAGCTCAGGAGTGAGAGGAAGCTCAGGCAGGTTGATGAATCTACCAGATCCTGGCTGACTGGCAGATCCTGGTCGACTGGCAGATCTGGAAGAGTCTGGTCGACTGGCAGATCTGGAAGAGTCTGGTCGACTGGCAGATCTGGAAGAGTCTGGTCGACTGGCAGATCTGGAAGAGTCTGGTCGACTGGCAGATCTGGAAGAGTCTGGTCGACTGGCAGATCTGGAAGAGTCTGGTCGACTGGCAGATCTGGAAGAGTCTGGTCGACTGGCAGATCTGGAAGAGTCTGGTCGACTGGCAGATCTAGGAGAGTCTGGTCGACTGGCAGATCTAGGAGAGTCTGGTCGACTGGCAGATCTGGGAGAGTCTGGTCGACTGGCAGATCTGGCTGCTCCATGCTGACTGGCTGCTCCATGATGACTGGCAGCTCTGGCTGCTCCATGCTGACTGGCTGCTCCATGCTGACTGGCAGCTCTGGCAGCTCCATGCTGACTGGCAGCTCCATGCTGACTGGCAGCTCCATGCTGACTGGCAGCTCCATGCTGACTGGCAGCTCCATGCTGACTGGCAGCTCTGGCTGCTCCATGCTGACTGGCAGCTCCATGCTGACTGGCAGCTCTGGCTGCTCCATGCTGACTGGCTGCTCCATGCTGATTGGCTGCTCCATGCTGACTGGCGGCCCTGGCTGCTCCATGCTGACTGGCGGCCCTGGCTGCTCCATGCTGACTGGCGGCCCTGGCTGCTCCATGCTGACTGGCGGCCCTGGCTGCTCCATGCTGACTGGCAGCTCTGGCGGCTCCTTGCTGACTGGCAGCTCTGGCGGCTCCTTGCAGACTGGCAGCTCTGGCGGCTCCTTGCAGACTGGCAGCTCTGGCGGCTCCTTGCAGACTGGCAGCTCTGGCGGCTCCTTGCAGACTGGCAGCTCTGGCGGCTCCTTGCAGACTGGCAGCTTTGGCGGCATCCTGCAGACAGGCAGCTCTGGCGGCTCCTTGCAGACTGGCAGCTCCTTGCAGACTGGCAGCTCTATGCAGACTGGCAGCTCCTTGCAGACTGGCAGCTCCTTGCAGACTGGCAGCTCTATGCTAACTGGCAGCTCTATGCTAACTGGCAGCTCTATGCTAACTGGCAGCTCTATGCTAACTGGCAGCTCCTTGCAAACTGGCAGCTCTATGCTAACTGGCAGCTCCTTGCAAACTGGCAGCTCCTTGCAAACTGGCAGCTCCTTGCAAACTGGCAGCTCCTTGCAAACTGGCAGCTCCTTGCAAACTGGCAGCTCCTTGCAAACTGGCAGTTCTGAACAGGCGGGAGACTCCGGCAGCACTGTAGAGAAGGAAGGCTCTAACAGCGCTAAACAGGCGGGAGACTCCGACAGCGCTGGAGAGGAGGAGGGCTCCGACAGCGCTGGACAGGCGAGGCGCACTGTAGGCCTGATGCGTGGTGCTGGCACTGGTGGTACTGGGCCGAGGACACGCACAGGAAGCCTGGTGCGGGGAGCTGCTACCGGAGGGCTGGGGTGTGGAGGTGGTACTGGAAAAACCGGACCGTGCAGGCGCACTGGAGCTCTTGAGCACCGAGCCTGCCCAACCTTACCTGGTTGAATGCTCACGGTCGCCCTGCCAGTGCGGTGAGGTGGAAGAGCCCGCACTGGGCTATGCAGGCGAACCGGAGACACCGAGCGCAAGGCTGGTGCCATGTAAGCCGGCCCAAGGAGACGCACTGGGGACCAGCTGCGTAGAGCCGGCTTCATGGCATTAGGCTCGACGCTCAATCTAGCCCGGCCGACACGCGGAGCTGGAATATACCGCACCGGGCTATGCACCCGCACTGGAGACACCGTGCGCACCACTGCATAACACGATGCCTGTCCGGTCTCTCTAGCCCCCCGGTAAGCACAGGGAGTTTGCGCAGGTCTCCTACCTGGCGTAGCCATACTCCCTGTTAGCCCCCCCCAAGAATTTTTTGGGGCTGCCTCTCGGGATTCCTTGCCAGCCGTGTTCCCTCATATCGCCGGCTCCTCTCTCCGGCTGCCTCTGCTCTCCTAAGTGCTTCCACCTGTTCCCATGGGAGGCGATCTCTTCCAGCCAGTATCTCCTCCCAAGTGTAACAGCCCTTGCCATCCAAAACGTCCTCCCATGTCCATTCCTCTTTACGCTGCTGTTGCTGCCTGTTGACACGCTGCTTGGTCCGTTGGTGGTGGGTGATTCTGTAACGGTTTTCTTGATGAGAAGGAGAGTCGGACGGCGTGTCTATTGCAATCCATGTTTAATGAAGTAACACACTAAACACAAACACTATCAAAACAATAAACTTAACGAAAACCGAAACAGCCTATACTTGTGTAACCTAACACAGAACAATGACACTAAGGACAATCACCCACGACAAACTCAAAGAATATGGCTGCCTAAATATGGTTCCCAATCAGAGACAACGATAAACACCTGCCTCTGATTGAGAACCACTTCAGACAGCCATAGACTTAGCTAGAACACCCCACTAGCTACAATCCCCATACATACACACCACATACAAAAACCCCATGCCACACCCTGGCCTGACCAAATAAATAAAGATAAACACAAAATACTTTGACCAGGGTGTGACAATAATAAAAAAACTCAATTTCATCTAGTAATAGTTTTCTTCTGTTATTTATTCCAAGGTGTGTCTTTAACTTGTAAATGGATTGTGTGGAGGTGAGCTAGTAGTGCGGTTGATAGAATAGAATGAAAAGGGAAGAGGGGAGGAAGAGGGGAGGAGTGAAGGGATGTTAAAGAAACCAGAAGAGGAAGAGAAAGATGTTCAGGGGAATAACTGTCTCTGTTCCAAATGGTTCCTACGTAGTGCACCTCAATGCTTCTGACCAGGTATAAAGTAGTGTTCTATATAGGGAATAGGGTGTAGATTTATTACAATGTAATGCTTTAGTGTTTGGCACAAAAAAAATATGACATCTCAACCCACCCACTTCATGTCTGTCATCTCCCAGTTCTGTTAAGACATCCTCTCATTGAACTGGGCCTCATTCTAAATGGTAACTTTGAATTGATAGTCCATACTGGTCTTCACTATTGTTCTACATACAGTACATGTATTGATAGTCAATACTGGTCTTTACTATGGTTCTACATACAGTATCTGTATTGATAGTCAATACTGGTCTTTACTATGGTTCTACATACAGTACCTGTATTGATAGTCCATACTGGGCTTTACTATGGTTCTACATACAGTATCTGTATTGATAGTCAATACTGGTCTTTACTATGGTTCTACATACAGTACCTGTATTGATAGTCCATACTGGGCTTTTACTATGGTTCTACATACAGTACCTGCATTGATAGTCCATACTGGGCTTTTACTATGGTTCTACATACAGTACCTGTATTGATAGTCAATACTGGTCTTTACTATGGTTCTACATACAGTACCTGTATTGATAGTCCATACTGGGCTTTTACTATGGTTCTACATACAGTACCTGCATTGATAGTCCATACTGGGCTTTACTATGGTTCTACATTCAGTATCTGTATTGATAGTCCATATTGGGCTTTACTATGGTTCTACATACAGTATCTGTATTGATAGTCCATACTGGTCTTTACTATGGTTCTACATACAGTATCTGTATTGATAGTCCATACTGGTCTTTACTCTGGTTCTACATACAGTACCTGCATTGATAGTCCATACTGGTCATTACTATGGTTCTACATTCAGTATCTGTATTGATAGTCCATACTGGGCTTTACTATGGTTCTACATACAGTACCTGTATTGATAGTCCATACTGGGCTTTACTATGGTTCTACATACAGTATCTGTATTGATAGTCCATACTGGTCTTTACTATGGTTCTACATGCAGTATCTGTATTGATAGTCCATACTGGGCTTTACTATGGTTCTACATACAGTATCTGTATTGATAGTCCATACTGGTCTTTACTATGGTTCTACATACAGTACCTGTATTGATAGTCCATACTGGTCTTTACTATGGTTCTACATACAGTATCTGTATTGATAGTCCATACTGGTCTTTACTATGGTTCTACATACAGTACATGTATTGATAGTCAATACTGGTCTTTACTATGGTTCTACATACAGTATCTGTATTGATAGTCAATACTGGTCTTTACTATGGTTCTACATACAGTACCTGTATTGATAGTCCATACTGGGCTTTACTATGGTTCTACATACAGTATCTGTATTGATAGTCAATACTGGTCTTTACTATGGTTCTACATACAGTACCTGTATTGATAGTCCATACTGGGCTTTTACTATGGTTCTACATACAGTACCTGCATTGATAGTCCATACTGGGCTTTTACTATGGTTCTACATACAGTACCTGTATTGATAGTCAATACTGGTCTTTACTATGGTTCTACATACAGTACCTGTATTGATAGTCCATACTGGGCTTTTACTATGGTTCTACATACAGTACCTGCATTGATAGTCCATACTGGGCTTTACTATGGTTCTACATTCAGTATCTGTATTGATAGTCCATATTGGGCTTTACTATGGTTCTACATACAGTATCTGTATTGATAGTCCATACTGGTCTTTACTATGGTTCTACATACAGTATCTGTATTGATAGTCCATACTGGTCTTTACTCTGGTTCTACATACAGTACCTGCATTGATAGTCCATACTGGTCATTACTATGGTTCTACATTCAGTATCTGTATTGATAGTCCATACTGGGCTTTACTATGGTTCTACATACAGTACCTGTATTGATAGTCCATACTGGGCTTTACTATGGTTCTACATACAGTATCTGTATTGATAGTCCATACTGGTCTTTACTCTGGTTCTACATACAGTACCTGCATTGATAGTCCATACTGGTCTTTACTATGGTTCTACATACAGTATCTGTATTGATAGTCCATACTGGGCTTTACTATGGTTCTACATACAGTATCTGTATTGATAGTCCATACTGGGCTTTACTATGGTTCTACTTACAGTATCTCTATTGATAGTCCATACTGGTCTTTACTATGGTTCTACATGCAGTATCTGTATTGATAGTCCATACTGGGCTTTACTATGGTTCTACATACAGTACCTGTATTGATAGTCCATACTGGTCTTTACTATGGTTCTACATACAGTATCTGTATTGATAGTCCATACTGGTCTTTACTATGGTTCTACATACAGTACCTGTATTGATAGTCCATACTGGTCTTTACTATGGTTCTACATACAGTATCTGTATTGATAGTCCATACTGGGCTTTTACTATGGTTCTACATACAGTATCTGTATTGATAGTCCATACTGGTCTTTACTATGGTTCTACATACAGTATCTGTATTGATAGTCCATACTGGTCTTTACTATGGTTCTACATACAGTACCTGTATTGATAGTCCATACTGGTCTTTACTATGGTTCTACATACAGTATCTGTATTGATAGTCCATACTGGTCTTTACTATGGTTCTACATACAGTATCTGTATTGATAGTCCATACTGGTCTTTACTATGGTTCTACATACAGTATCTGTATTGATAGTCCATACTGGTCTTTACTATGGTTCTACATACAGTATCTGTATTGATAGTCCATACTGGTCTTTACTATGGTTCTACATACAGTATCTGTATTGATAGTCCATACTGGTCTTTACTATGGTTCTACATACAGTATCTGTATTGATAGTCCTTACTGGTCTTTACTATGGTTCTACATACAGTATCTGTACCTGGAGGGTTTCTGCTCAAATATTCCCTTATCTCCACAACTTTATCTGATTCTCTCTCTCCCACTTCACTTCGTGGATTTAAAAAGGAAATGACTGGAATATATAAACTACCTCTACCCCATGTCAACACCAATCCAATGATTTTACATTTGTGAGGAGTAGTGACAGAATTCTCCACTTCAGGAGGAAGGAGAGAGTATTGGGACGCCCCCCTGGAGTGATGATAGAGGGATATGAAAGAGGAGAGAGGTAATGGTTGGACTCCCCCATGGAGTGATGATAGAGGGATGTGAAATAGGAGAGAGGTAATGGTTGGACTCCCCCATGGAGTGATGATAGAGGGATGTGAAAGAGGAGAGAGGTAATGGTTGTACTGGACTTATTTATTCATTACTGACATTATTTTTCATATAATTGCACAACACAAAATAAATAATGTTAGATAATGCTCACTTCCTCCTATAAGAGTCATTGAAGTGTTGGATGAGACAGGACCCTGACTTCACCGGGGGATATTTGTTGGACTCGTCACAACAGTTGATGAGGATCTCATCATCCGGCTGCACAACGAAAGCCAGGGGCCGCAGTGTGCTCCAGTCTCCAGCAGGGGGCAGTAAAACACTACGGACCTGAAAGGGACCGCAGTGTGCTCCAGTCTCCAGCAGGGGGCAGCAAAACCCTATGGACCTGAAAGGGACCGCAGTGTGCTCCAGTCTCCAGCAGGGGGCAGTAAAACACTATGGACCTGAAAGGGAAAGTGAGGAGCAAAAATCAAAGGTGAATTTACATTGATGTTTCCACAGAGACCTGTCATATTCATTAGGCACCAAACTGAAGAAAATTAACTGAAACAGGGAGGGACTAGCTGAACAAGAAATGTTTGATGTTTGTACTTTTAGGACTTTTCTATTGGTTCCATTACAACAAACTCAATCAACCACTGCTTATTAATAGATTTACAGCCTGTGGAACACTTCTCCAAAGTGGTCTGAAATCAAGATGACTGCAGGTCTGAATCCCAAACTAATGGGGGGAAATGGCTCCATCTAAAAAGTTGGTATTTAGAGGTATGAACCTTTCTATTGGGGTGAACAATCCCCTTAACATACAGTACCAGTCAAAAGTTTGGAAAAACTTGGTGTGTTCTGTGAATAGGAAATATATGACTGTTTCTCACTTGAGTTTTGGGAGAAACCACACGCTTTCTCTATGAATGAGGAAATATATGACTGTTTCTCCCTTGAGTTTCGAAAGAAACCACACGCTTGCTCCGTAAATGCACGTGAGATCTATGCACATTTCTCCCAAACAACATGGGAGAAATGGGACTCTTGCTCTTACATGTCAGGACTGTTTTCTTGGTACTTAACCATGTCTCTGGACTTTACAAATCTCATGAAATATATGGCGTTAAAGACTCTGGTGACTATGGATTGTCCTTCAAGTGCTGTCTGTAAATCCAAATGTTGTAACCCCCGATCCAGACTGGCCATTATGTTGCTGCTTCTACTGTCTGGAAATATGCAATCCGACCCAGGTCCTGACATTCTTCCCTCTGCCCAAGTAAGTAGTCAGAGCGACCTGAAGTTTCTGCATATGAATGTAAGAAGTCTTCTGCCGAAGCTTGATTTTGTGGATGTATGGATAAAACTGACGACCCTGATGTATATATGCTTTCTGAAAGTTTGTCCGGATGGGTGATCTGAATCAGGATTGGTGAACATCTAGTTCTGATCATCTCTAAATTCTATGCAATTACCTATAATCTCACTCAGATTGTCAACAGTGTTTGTCAGCGGTTTGATATTCAAGGGTTTTTACAGGATGTATCTATCATTGAATGGAATAGAATGGAATTAATCCCTGATGTAGAACTAGCCTTTTCTTACATCCACAACGTATTCCAGGATGTATGCAATAGGCCCCTTTAAATAAATTCAGGATGAAGGGCAGAGAGAACCCTTGGTTTACTGAGGAATTTACTAAAATCACAAGGGAACTAAATGCTTTGTGGGCTAAAGCAAGAGGGTCTGGTTCAGCAAATGATTGGATGGCTTTTAAACGTCTTCGAAATATGGGCGTGGCTTTGATCTGGAAGTGAAAGCAGACCACTACCTGAAATCTACTTCGGATAATTTAAATAATCCCTCCAAATGTTGGCAAGCAGTGAAAGTTTTGGAGTGCAAACATGATTCACAGCTTCCCAAACTATTGTTGGTGGACACTCGTAACTGAGAGAACCTCCATTCTGAAAGCCTTGAATCACCATTTTCTAGATGCAGGCAGTTTATTTGAGAAGGTGAAAAGGTATAATTGAGCCCCCTGTGAATTTACCTGACACCCCTGTGCCCTCCTTCACCAGGTTCTCCTTCTCATCCTTCTCTGTTTCAGAAGTGTGTAAAGCCCCCAGTCTCTGATGAACTAGACCCACCTCTCCTCCACCTAGCTGCTGACATCATTACTCCCCCCTATATGTTTTTACCTCACGCTTGACATTAAGGAAATCCCCATGTTATGGAAATCTGCTTTTGTACTGCCTCTCCTGAAAGCTGGAGATCCTTCGCTACTTGACAAAGATCGACCCATATCAAAATTGTCTGTACTGTCAAAGGTACTGGAGTCCTTAGTTAGTAGGCAGCTGAAGGCCTACCTCCAAGAAAACAACATCTTAAATGGAATGCAGTCAGGCTTTAGGTCTGGCCACAGCACTGTTTCAGCAACATGGACGGTTTTAAATGACATCCACTGTGCTCTTGATAAGAAGTGTGTCTGTCTTTATTGATTTGTCGAAGGCTTTTGACATCATACAACAGAATCTGTATGATTCGAAGCTGGTTCTGAATTTCAAATGCTAGGCATGTTACTAATCATGTCATTGCTACATTGGCTAGACATACTATAGAGCAAGTAAAAGTGTCCACATATTTTGGTGTGTGGGTTGATGACGAGCTAAGCTTCACTGTTCATGTGGAGAACTTGATAAGAACTTGATAAGGAGAACTTGAAAAGGAAGCTCTAGCTGAGAATAGGTTTTTATTACCGGCATAAGGCTTGTTTTACTCTGGAGGCCAGGAAGGAGCTGGTATGATGTACATTACTGGCGGGTTTTAGATTTTAGTGATGTAATATATATGCAGGCCTCAACCACCAGCCTTGATTCAGTATATCTCAGGTTCATTACCAATCAAAAACGTCTAACATATCATTGTGATCTCTACAGTGCCGTTGGCTGGTCGTCATTGACCTTGTGTAGGCTTAAACGCTGGTATACACAAGGCCATACTGGGTAAAATACCAATACCATACTGGGTAAAATACCAATAGCATAGTTTTGTTTAATGTTGTGTTAGTGTATGTAAGTTGTTTTGTCTGAAACGTTGTTCCCCCTGCTGCTATTGGACCAGGTATCTCTTGGAAAAGAGATGTTATCCCAATGAGAAAAACCTGGATAAATGAAGGTTAAATAGTATTTTTTTTTATGAATGGATAGCATATGATCATAGATACAATTTGGCTACATAAGCCTACAAACATTTACAACCTCCACCCTACCTGACACCCTAGACCCACTCCAATTTGCTTACCGCCCCAATAGGTACACAAAGACGACGCAATCGCAACCACATTGCACACTGCCCTAACCCATCTGGACAACAGGAATACCTATGTGAGAATGCTGTTCATCGACAACAGCTCAGCATTTAACACCATAGTACCCTCCAAACTCGTCATCAAGCTCGAGACCCTGGGTCTCGACCCCGCCCTGTGCAACTGGGTACTGGACTTCTTGACGGGACACCCCAGGTGGTGAGGGTAGGTAACAACATCTCCACCCCGCTGATCCTCAACACAATCCCCCACAAGGGTGCATTCTGAGCCCTCTCCTGTACTCCCTGTTCACCCACGACTGCGTGGCCATGCACGCCTCCAACTCAATCATCAAGTTTGCGGACGACACTACAGTGGTAGGCTTGATTACCAACAACGACGAGACGGCCTACAGGGAGGAGGTGAGCACCGTCGGAGTGGGGTGTCAGGAAAATAACCTCACCCTCAACGTCAACAAAACAAAGGAGATGATCGTGGACTTCAGGAAAGAGCAGAGGGAGCACCACCCCTATCCACATCGACGGGACAGTAGTGGAGAGGGTAGTAAGTTTTAAGTTCCTCGGCGTACACATCACAGACAAACTGAAATGGTCCACCCACACAGACAGCGCTGTGAAGAAGGCGCAGCAGGCCATATAAGATAAATAACTGCCTTAGTGGAGGGTGTGATGACACCTTGATTGGGATCTGTTTCCCTGTTTGGGGGTGTTTGAAGGATCTACATTTATAAGTGCCATTGCATTGAGAACAGCTATTACACTTGTAGTTTCCATCCAGTAGGGGTGCAAAGCGACGTTGTTCAGGAATATCTTGGGCTGGTAAATCAGAGATATAGATAATGGAACCAGTCTCCAGTTGGGGGAAAGTTCTTGTCAGTATAACCTCTCTGTCTACAATAACATAACTCTGACCTTACTGTTGACAAATGGAACCAGTCTCCAGTTGGGGAAAATCCTTGTCAGTATAACCTCTCTGTCTACAATAACATAACTCTGACCTTACTGTTGACAAACGGATCCAGTCTCCAGTTGGGGGAAAGTCCTTGTCAGTATAACCTCTCTGTCCACAATAACATAACTCTGACCTTACTGTTGACAAATGGAACCAGTCTCCAGTTGGGGAAAATCCTTGTCAGTATAACCTCTCTGTCTACAATAACATAACTCTGACCTTACTGTTGACAAATGGAACATTACACCCTAACATGTAGTTGGGAATACGTTATAAACTTCAGAATGTCAGTGTGTATGCTAAACCTACTTCCTCAGTAAATGGAACTATGTATGTATGGAGGGGAAGCCTGCTATTATCTGTCTATACTATGTATGTATGGAGGGGAAGCCTGCTATTATCTGTCTATACATGTATGCATGGAGGGGAAGCCTGCTATTATCTGTCTATACTATGTATGTATGGAGGGGAAGCCTGCTATTATCTGTCTATACATGTATGTATGGAGGGGAAGCCTGCTATTATCTGTCTATACATGTATGTATGGAGGGGGAAGCCTGCTATTATCTGTCTATACATGTATGGATGGAGGGGGAAGCCTGCTATTATCTGTCAATACTATGTATGTATGGAGGGGGAAGCCTGCTATTATCTGTCAATACTATGTATGTATGGAGGGGGAAGCCTGCTATTATCTCAAATCAAATCAAATGTATTTATATAACCCTTCGTACATCAGCTGATATCTCAAAGTGCTGTACAGAAACCCAGTCTAAAACCCCAAACAGCAAGCAATGCAGGTGTAGAAGCACGGTGGCTAGGAAAAACTCCCTAGAAAGGCCAAAACCTAGGAAGAAACCTAGAGAGGACCCAGGCTATGTGGGGTGGCCAGTCCTCTTCTGGCTGTGCCGGGTGGAGATTATAACAGAACATGGCCAAGATGTTCAAATGTTCATAAATGACCAGCATGGTCCAATAATAATAAGGCAGAACAGTTGAAACTGGAGCAGCAGCACGGCCTGGTGGACTGGGGACAGCAAGGAGTCATCATGTCAGGTAGTCCTGAGGCATGGTCCTAGGACTCAGTGCCTCCGAGAGAGAAAAAGAAAGAGAAAGAGAGAATTAGAGAGAGCACACTTAAATTCACACAGGACACCGAATAGGACAGGAGAAGTACTCCAGATATAACAAACTGACCCTAGCCCCTCAACACATAAACTACTTCAGCATAAATACTGGAGGCTGAGACAGGAGGGGTCAGGAGACACTGTGGCCCCATCCGAGGACACCCCCGGACAGGGCCAAACAGGAAGGAAGCCTGCTATTATCTGTCAATACTATGTATGTATGTAGGGGGAAGCCTGCAATTATCTCTTTATTAATATAATGTTTACATACCCTACATTACTCATCTCTTATGTATATGTATATACTGTACTCTATATCATCTACTGCATCTTTATGTAACACATGTATCACTAGCCACTTTAAACTATGCCACTTTGTTTACATACCCTACATTACTCATCTCATATGTATATACTGTACTCTATACCATCTACTCCATCTTGCCTATGCCGTTCTGTACCATCACTCATTCATATATCTTTATGTACATATTCTTTATCCCTTTACACTTGTGTGTATAAGGTAGTAGTTTTGGAATTGTTAGGTTAGATGACTCGTTGGTTATTACTGCATTGTCGGAACTAGAAGCACAAGCATTTCGCTACACTCGCATTAACATCTGCTTACCATGTGTATGTGACAAATACATTTGATTTGATTTGAGCTCGGAAAGCTCTCGCCAGTTCGTACAACGCGTTTTAAACCAGAGCATACTGGACCTACTTTTCTCTCCATATCCCTGATTTCCTACCACAAACTCTGAACCTTTTCATCTGGATCATCACAGCTAGCTAACCACAACCCGGATTAACTACTCCCGGCTAATGTTTCTGTCCCGGAGCTAGCACCAACTAGCCTGGGGCTAGCCCATGCTAGACCCGTCTCCCGGCTCACTCATGGGCTATGACATCTGAACCCCTTCTACTGCCGCTACGGGGCACGGAACACCACCGATCCTCTACGACTGGAATACCGACAATCTGTCCGACGATTTCAACAGGCCCCTCAAACGCGACGCCAGCTCAAGGCCCATTCTGCTAACCTGCTAGGCCTGCTAGTTACCTAGATCTACTTGGAACCCTACTAACTCCACGACTAGTCTATTGACGTCACCGCACGAAGAGGCAAAAACAGACTTACCCCCATCGCGATGTCTCCCAAAGGCTAACTTACTAGCCCCGGTCTACTAACTGCTAGCTTGCCTGCCCCGGTCTGCTAACTGCTAGCCCCTGCTAACTGCTTGCTTGCTAACCCGGTCTGCTAACTGCTAGCTTGTTTAGCTCCGGTCTGCTAACTGCTATCTTGTTTAGCCCCGACCTACTAACTGTTAGCGTGTTAGCATCGGCCTGCTAACTGTCTGAATCGTCGTTTCCCCAGTCAGCCCAACCACTCACTGGACCCATATGTTCACTTGGCTATGCATGTCTCTCTCTAATATCAATATGCCTTGTCCATTACTGTCCAGGTTAGTGATAACTGTCTTATTTCACTGTAGAGCCTCTAGCCCTGCTCAATATGCCTTAACCAACCATGTTGTCCCCCCTCCTACATATGCGATGACATCACCTGGTTTAAACGTCTCTAGAGACTATTTCTCTCTCATCATTACTCAATGCCTAGGTTTACCTCCAATGTACTCACTTCCTACCTTACCTTTGTCTGAACACTATGCCTTGAATCTATGCTATCGTGCCCAGAAACCTGCTCCTTTTACTCTCTGTTCCGAACGTGTTAGACGGTCAGTTCGTATAGCATTTAGCCGTACCCTTATCCTACTTCTCCTCTGTTCCTCTGGTGATGTAGAGGTTAATCCAGGTCCTGCAGCGCCTAGCTCCACTCCCACTCCCCAGGTGCTCTCATTTGTTGACTTCTGTAACCGTAAAAGCCTTGGTTTCATGCATGTTAACTCACTGCTTTAGCACACTCTAGTAACCCGGATTTAGCCGTGTCTGAATCCTGGCTTAGGAAAACCACCAAAAACCCTGAAATCTCCATTTCTCACTATAACATTTTCCGCCAAGATAGAACTGCCAAAGGGGGCGGTGTTGCAATCTACTGCAAAGATAGCCTGCAGAGTTCTGTATTACTATCTAAGTCTGTACCCAAACAATTCTAACTTCTACTTATAAAAATTCACCTTTCGAGAAACAAGTCTCTCACTGTTGCCGCTTGCTGTAGACCTCCCTCTGCCCCCAGCTGTGCTCTCGATACCATATGTGAATTGATTGCCCACCATCTATCTTCTGAGCTCGTGCTCCTAGGTGACCTAAACTGGGACATGCTTAACACCCCGGCCATCCTACAATCCAAGCTTGATGCCCTCAATTTCACACAAATTATCAATGAACCTACCAGGTTCAACTCCAAATCCATAAACACGGGCACCCTCATAGATGTCATCCTAACTAACTCACCCTCCAACTACATCTCTGTTGTTTTCAATCAAGATCTCAGCGATCACTGCCTCATTGCCTGCATCCGTAATGGGTCTGCGACCAAACGACCACCCCTCATCACTGTCAAACGCTCCCTAAAACATTTCTGCGAGCAGGCCTTTCTAATCGACCTGGCCGGGGTATCCTGGAATGACATTGACCTCATCCCGTCAGTAGATGATGCCTGGCTATTCTTTAAAAGTGCCTTCCTCACCATCTTAAATAAGAATGCCCCATTCAAAAAATGTAGAACTAGGAATAGAAATAGTCCTTGGTTCACCCCAGACCTGTCTGCCCTCGACCAGCACAAAAACATCCTGTGGGGTTCTGCATTAGCATCAAACAGCCCCCGTGATATGCAACTTTTCAGGGAAGTTAGGAACAAATATACACAGGCAGTTAGGAAAGCAAAGGCTAGCTTTTTCAAACAGAAATTTGCATCCTGTAGTACTAACTCAAAACATTTCTGGGACACTGTAAAGTCCATGGAGAATAAGAGCACCTCCTCCCAGCTGCCCACTGCTCTGAGGCTAGGAAACACTGTCACCACTGATAAATCCACTATAATTGAGAATTTCAATAAGCATTTCTCTACGGCTGGCCATGCTTTCCACCTGGCTACCCCTGCCCGGCACCCTCCACAGCAACCTGCAAAATCCCCCACCATTTCTACTTTCTCAAATTCCAGATAGCTGATGTTCTGAAAGAGCTGCAAAATCTGGATCCCTACAAATCAGCCGGGCTAGACAATCTGGACCCTCTCTTTCTAAAATTATCTGTCGAAATTGTTGCAACCCCTATTACTAGCCTGTTCAACCTCTCTCTGAAATTCCCAAAGATTGGAAAGCTCCCGCGGTCATCCCACTCTTCAAAGGGGGAGACCCTCTAGACTCAAACTGCTACAGACCTATATCTATTCTACCCTGCCTTTCTAAGGTCTTCGAAAGCCAAATTAACAAACAGATTACCGACCATTTCGAATCCCACCGTACCTTCTTCGCTATTCAATCTGGTTTCAGAGTTGGTCATGGGTGCACCTCATAAACGACATCATAACCGCCATCGATAAGAGACATTACTGTGCAGCCGTTTTCATCGACCTGGCCAAGGCTTTTAACTCCGGACCCCTGGCAGTCTCTATGGGGGTGCCACAGGGTTCAATCCTCGGGCCGACTCTCTTCTCTGTATACATCAGTGATGTTGCTCTTGCTGCTGGTGATTCTCTGATCCACCTCTACGCAGATGACACCATTCTGTATACTTCTGGCCCCTCTTTGAACACTGTGTTAACTAACCTCCAGACGAGCTTCAATGCCATACAACTCTCCTTCCGTGGCCTCCAACTGCTCTTAAACGCAAGTAAAACTAAATGCATGCTATTCAATCGATCACTGCCCGCACCTGCTCACCCATCCGGCATCACTACTCTGGACGGCTCTGACTTAGAATATGTGGACAGCTACAAATACCTAGGTGTCTGGTTAGACTGTAAACTCTCCTTCCAGACTCACATTAAGCATCTCCAATCCAAAATTAAATCTAGAATTGGCTTCCTATATTGCAACAAAGCTGTAATGAATCTCTTCGTCCTCTGAGGAGGAATAGGAAGGATCGGACCAATATGCAGCGTGGTAAGTATTCGTCATATTTATTTAATGAACACAGAAAACAAGCGAATAAAGAAAAACCGAAACAGTCCCGAATGGTGAAAAAACACAGAAACAGAAAATAACAACCAACAAACAAGAAAACAGGCCACCTAAGTATGGTTCTCAATTAGAGACAACGATTGACAGCTGCCTCTGATTGGGAACCATACCAGGCCAAAAGCAGAAATACAAAACAGAACAAAAACATTGAATGCCCACCCCAACTCACGCCCTGAACAAACTGACAAAAGCATCCTTCACTCATGCTGCCAAACATACCCTTGTAAAACTGACTATCCTACCGATCCTCGACTTCGGTGATGTTGCCTCCAACACTCTACTCAACAAACTGGATTCAGTTTATCACAGTGCCATCCGTTTTGTCACCAAAGCCCCATACTCTACCCACCATTGTGACCTGTACGCTCTCGTTGGTTGGCCCTCACTTCATGCTCATCGCCAAACCCACTGGCTACAGGTTATCTACAAGTCTTTGCTAGATAAAGCCCCAAATTATCTCAGCTCACTGGTCACCATAGCAGCACCCACTCGTAGCACGCTCTCCAGCAGGTATATCTCACTGGTCACCCCCAAAGCCAATTCCTCCTTTGGTCGTCTTTCCTTCCAGTTCTCTGCTGCCAATGACTGGAACGAACTACAAAAATCTCTGAAGCTGGAGACTCATATCTCCCTCACTAGCTTTAAGCACCAGCTGTCAGAGCAGCTCACAGATCACTGCACCTGAACATAGCCCATCTGTAAACATCCCATCTATCTACCTACCTCATCCCCATACTGTATTTATTTATTTATCTTGCTCCTTTGCACCCCAGTATCTCTACTTGCACATGCATCTTCTGCGCATCTACCATTCCAGTGTTTAATTGCTATGTTGTAATTACTTCGCCACCATGGCCTATTTATTGCCTTACCTCCCTTATCCTACCTCATTTGCACTCACTGTATATAGACTTTTTGTTTTATTTTGTTCCACTGTATTATTATTGACTATGTTTTGTTCAATCCATGTGTAACTCTGTGTTGTTGTATGTGTTGAATTTCCATTACTTATATTGGCCAGGTCGCAGTTGCAAATGAGAACTTGTTCTCAACTAGCCTACCTGGTTAAATAAAGGTGAAATAAATAAAATAAACAATAAAAGGTCAACATTGCCGTGGGGCCAGACTGATTACCAGGACGTGTGCTCCAGGCATGTGCTGACCAACTAGCAGGTGTCTTCACTGACATTTTCAACATGTCCCTGATTGAGTCTATAATACCAACATGTTTCAAGCAGACCACCATTGTCCCTGTGCCCAAGATCACTAAGGTAACCTGCTTAAATGACTACAGATTCGTAGCACTCACGTCCGTAGCCATGAAGTGCTTTGACAGGCTGGTAATGGCTCACATCAACACCATTATCCCAGAAACCCTAGACCCACTCCAATTTGCATCACGCCCAAACAGATAACACAGATGATGCAATCTCTATTGCACTCCACACTGCCCTTTCCCACCTGGACAAAAGGAATATCTACATGAGAATGCTATTCATTGACTACAGCTCAGCATTCAACACCATAGTGCCCTCAAAGCTCATCACTAAGCTAAGGATCCTGGGACTAAACACCTCCTTCTTCAACTGGATCCTGGACATCCTGACAGGCCGCTCCCAGGTGGTAAGGGTAGGCAGCATCACATTTGCCACTCTGATCCTCAACACTGGAGCCCCTCAGGGGTGCGTGCTCAGTCTCCTCCTGTACTCCCTGTTCACCCACGACTGCATGGCCAGGCACGACTCCAACACCATCATTAAGTTTGCAGACAAAACAACAGTGGTAGGCCTGATTATCGACAACGACAAGACAGCCTATAGGGAAGAAGTCAGAGACCTGGCACTGTGGTGGAGATGATTGTGGACTACAGGAAAAGGAGGACCAAGCACGCCCCCATTCTCATCAACGGGGCTGTACTGGAGCAGGTTGAGAGCTTCAAGTTCCTTTGTGTCCACATCACCAACAAATTAGAATGGTCCAAACACACCAAGACAGTCGTGAAGAGGGCACGACAAAGCCTATTCCCCCTCAGGAAACTAAAAATTTTTGGCATGGGTCCACAGATCCTCAAAAGGTTCTTGAGCTGCAACATTGAGAGCATCCTGACTGGACGCATCACTGCCTGGTACGGCAAATGCTCGTCCTCCTACAGCAAGACACTACAGAGGGTGATGCGTACGGCCCTGTACATCACTGGGGCTAAGCTGCCTGCCATCCAGGACCTATATAATAGGTGGTGTCAGAGGAAAACCCAAATTGTCAGAGACTCCAGTCACCCAAGTTATAGACTGTTTTCTCTGCTATCGCAAGGCAACCGGTACCGTTGCGCCAAGTCTGGGACCAAAAGGCTCCTCAACTGCTTCTACCCCCAAGCCATTATACTGCTGAACAATTCATAAAATTACCATCGGACAATTTACAATGACCCCTCCTCTTGTACACTGCTTTTACTCACTGTTTATTATCTGTGCATAGTCACTTCACCTTAACTAGCCTGTATCCACGCATACCGATGCCCACTGTAAAAAGCCTCGTTATTGTTATTCTTATTGTGTTTCTTTTTTCATTACTTTTTATTTTAGTCTACTTGGTAAATATTGAACTGCACTGTTGCTTAAGGCCCTGTAAGTAAGCATTTCACTGTAAGGTCTACACTGTTTGTTAAGGGCTTGTAAGTAAGCATTTCACTGTAAGGTCTACACTGTTGGTTAAGGGCTTGTAAGTAAGCATTTCACGGTAATGTCTACACTTGATGTATTCGGCGCATGTGGCAAATAAAGTTTGATTTAATTTGATTAGAAACAGACCTGCATTCAAATACCATTTTAAATAATTGATTGAGTTTGCCTGTTGTAACATAACCAATAGAAAATTCCTACAATTACAAACAAATCCCTCCCACCTGGAGGACTAAAGGAATTGCTCGAAATATTTGTAAAATTTCAAATATACTGAACTAAAACATGAACATAAATGCAACACGCAACAATTTCAACGATTTTACTAAGTTACAGATAATTTAAGGAAATTAGTCCATTTAAATAAATGAATTAGGCCCTAATCTATGGATTTCACAGTACTGGGCAGGAGCGCAGCCATGGGTGGGCCTGCGAGGCTATAAGCTCACCCACTTGGGAGCCAGGCCCAGCCAATCAGATTGTGTTTTACCCCCTTTATTACAGCTGTCCGGGTGGCGGGTCTCAGATGATCCCGCAGGTGAAGAAGCCGGAAGTGGAGGTCCTGGGTTGCTGTGGTTACACACGGTCTGCGGATGTGAGGCCGGTTGGACGTACTGCCAAATTCTCTAAAACAACGTTGAAGGTGGCTTATGGTAGAGAAATTACCTTAAATTCTCTGGCAACAGCTCTGATGGACATTCCTGAAGTCAGCATGCCCCCTTAAAACTTAAGACATCTGTGGCATTGCGTTGTGACAAAACTTTGCAATTTAGTGTGGCCTTCTATCATCCCCTGCACCTGTTTAGTGATCAGTCTGTTTAAATAAGCTTCTTGATTTGCCACACCTATCAGGTGCCTGGATTATTTTAGCAAGGGAGAAATGTTCCGTAAGAGGGATGTAAACAAATTTGATCACACAATGAGAGAGGAAAAGTTTTTGTGTGTATGCAAACATTTTGGGATCTTTTATTTCAGCTCATGAAACATGGGACCAACAGTTTACATGTTGCATTTATATTTTTGTTCAATGTAGTATATGAATCCAGAGTTGAATTTGTTAGGGCACACTGTATCAACAGATTTTGCTACAGAAACAAACTTGTATTTTAAGTTCAGTTAGTCCCTCCCTGTTTCAGTTCATTTTCTTCAGTCTGGTGCCTAGTGAATATGACTCAGGTCTCTGTGGAAACATCAACTTAAATTCACCTTTGATTTTTGCTCCTCACTTTCCCTTTCAGGTCCATAGTGTTTTACTGCCCCCTGCTGGAGACTGGAGCACACTGCGGTCCCTTTCAGGTCCGTAGTGTTTTACTGCCCCCTGCTGGAGACTGGAGCACACTGCGGTCCCTTTCAGGTCTGTAGTGTTTTACTGCCCCCTGCTGGAGACTGGAGCACACTGCGGTCCCTGGCTTTCGTTGTGCAGCCGGATGATGAGATCCTCATCACCTGTTGTGACGGGTCCAACAAATATCCCCCGGTGAAGTCAGGGTCCTGTCTCATCCAACACTTCAATGACTCTTATAGGAGAGAGGAAGAATTTCCCACGATAAACTATGGAACTGTACATTTCATGGTGACTTTTAATACAGGTTTACTTTGTTACCAGAACAATTCCTTGACTGTAAATTTAAATTTTTTGTGTAATTATTATTTTTTACCTTTTTTTTTTTTACCTCTCCTTTCACATCGATCTATCATCACTCCATGGGGACGTACCAATAATTTATCCTTCTTCCTGAAGTGTAGCATTCCTTCACTACTACTCACAAATGTAAAAGCATTGGATTGGTGTTGGCATGGGGTAGAGGGAGTTTACCAGTCATTTACTTTAAAATCCATGAAGGGAAGTGGACCAGTTCACACTTAAACAGAAAGGAAAAATCATTGGGACACACCCCATGTGTACTGATAACTACTAGTAAGCCCAGTATGGACTATCAATACAGGTACTGTATGTATAATCATAGAAAAGCCCAGTATGGACTATCAATACAGATACTGCATGTAGAACCAGTATGGACTATCAATACAGATACTGTATGTAGAACCATAGTAAAGACCAGTATGGAATATCAATACAGATACTGTATGTAGAACCATAGTAAAGCCCCGTATGGACTATCAATACAGATACTGTATGTAGAACCATAGTAAAGACCAGTATGGACTATCAATACAGATACTGTATGTAGAACCATAGTAAAGCCCCGTATGGCCTATCAATACAGGTACTGTATTTAGAACCAGAGTAAAGCCCAGTATGGACTATCAATACAAAGTGACCCAGGCCCAGTTCAATGAGAGGATGTCTTAACAGAACTGGGGGATGACAGCAATGAAATGGGTGGGTGGAGATCTAATATTTTTTTTGAGCCAAACACTAAAGCATGATATTGTAATACACACTATTCCCTATGTAGAAGACTACTTTATACCTGGTCAGAAGCATCGTAGTGCACTACGTAGGAACCGTTTGGAACAGAGGCAGTATTTCCCCTGAACATCTTTCTCTTCCTCATCTGGTTTCTTTAACATCCCTTCACTCCTCCCCTCTTCCTCCCCTCTTCCCTTTTCATTCTATTCTATCAACCACACAACTAGCTCACCTCCACACAATCAATTTACAAGTTAAAGACACACCTTGGAATAAATAACAGAAGAAAACTATTACTAGATGAAATTGAGTTTTTTTATTATTTCCCATCACCATAAGTCATATTTAATCACTGAACAGTAGCAGACCCAACTTCATCTGTTCCTGACTCTGGATAGTGGATTAAAAAGACCATCAATCTCCAATGATATTAAAGTACTATTCTGAACATTACTGATATACTGAGTGGCAAATCAAGATATCTGCTGGTTATATTGTTTGGTCAATACCACCACCTGCTGGACAGGTTTAATGTTGCTTCATTGAGCAGAATCGGAGGATGACAGATGCCAAATTTAGAGTCAGTTTCCTGGACATCAACATTGAACATTCTTTTTACTCTTAATCTGTGTCTGGGAAACTAGTCCATATAGTTTAGTTACTATCTGTTCCACTGAGGAAAAATACATAGAGACAAAGAACCAAATGAGAAAACATATCAATGGTTCTGAATGACAACCAATATACATCAACACCATACATCATGATTCATGGAAATGTACAAGATTAAAACATAGCATTTCATTAAATATTAATACAAAGCATTTTAAATGGAGGAAAAGATAAAGATAAATTCAGTCAGAAAAAAATGAATTGGAAAGAAAAACATCAGAATGAATCATCACATCTGATGATGTTCACCACCAGCATGACTAGTATCTATGTGGACCCTACTACAGTTTAACCAGCTCAGCTATAGACTATACCAGCATGACTAGTATCTATGTGGACACTACTACAGTTTAACCAGCTCAGCTATAGACTACACCAGCATGACTAGTATCTATGTGGACCCTACTACAGTTTAACCAGCTCAACTATAGACTACACCAGCATGACTAGTATCTATATGGACCCTACTACAGTTTAACCAGCTCAGCTATAGACTACACCAGCATGACTAGTATCTATGTGGACCCTACTACAGTTTAACCAGCTCAGCTATAGACTACACCAGCATGACTAGTATCTATGTGGACCCTACTACAGTTTAACCAGCTCAGCTATAGACTACACCAGCATGACTACTATCTATGTGGACCCTACTACAGTTTAACCAGCTCAACTATAGACTACACCAGCATGACTAGTATCTATATGGACCCTACTACAGTTTAACCAGCTCAGCTATAGACTACACCAGCATGACTAGTATCTATGTGGACCCTACTACAGTTTAACCAGCTCAGCTATAGACTACACCAGCATGACTAGTATCTATGTGGACCCTACTACAGTTCAACCAGCTCAGCTATAGATTACACCAGCATGACTACTATCTATGTGGACCCTACTACAGTTCAACCAGCTCAGCAATAGACTACACCAGCATGACTAGTATCTATGTGGACCCTACTACAGTTCAACCAGCTCAGCTATAGACTACACCAGCATGACTAGTATCTATGTGGACCCTACTACAGTTTAACCAGCTCAGCAGTACCACAGAGATGAAACCCAGGATAGAGGGGCTGAGTGAATGTGGTTTGGACTCTGTGGAGGAGGGTCATTGTGTTAGAGACACTGTAGAAGGACAGAGTACCTGCCTTGTGATCCAGGTACACTCCTACTCTGGAGGACTGAGGGCCTGATACTTTAGTCTCAACATTATTGTGTCTGAACCAATAACCACCTCTATAGTATTGTAAACTCCAGGACTTGTCATTGTATCCAAATATATTATCTGTCTCTGTTCTGCTGATGTCTTTATAGGAGACTGCTGTAATAACATAACTACTCCACTTCATCTCCCAGTAACAGCGTCCAGACAGACCTTCTCTACACAGAACCTGGTACTGGTTGGTGAATCTGTCTGGATGGTCAGGATATGGATGGACTTGGCCTGTATAGGTCACTTTTCTTTTCCCTTCAGACAGAGAGAGGTGTGTGTGTGCTGTGTTTGGGTCCAGTGTGAGCTGACAGGAATCTGGGAGAAGAGCAGAGCAGAGACCAATGAGGGGAGTTAAAACAATAAGTTAAGTCAGATACTGTTTCTACCCTGTCTTTGATTAGAACACAGCAGCGATCAAATCAGAGAAATATGAGGAGTCAGTTAGATACCCAGTCTTTGATTAGATCTACTATTGCTATATATTATGAGAGGGATTGTTAGGAGTGCCAGTAAAAAGAGACTGTTAGTTACTTTACAAAAAGAGACTCACATTGTAACAACTGTTCTCTGGTCTTGGGCTCTGGAGGCAGTACAACATCCACTATATTCACTACAGACACACAAACACATTGACAGAGAGAGGGAATGTTATCATCATACCATATTCCACATGTATATGACTAGAAGGGAACTTTCAATGGTCTAAAGTTTATGTTCTTATTATTTTCAACACACCAGTAGTGGAGATCTTGGTCCATTCTCCTTTAAGGAAGTCTTCTAGTTTCTCTCTCAGTTCAGACACAGTCTTACTCACATCTCTAAAGTACTGAAGAGGACGGACAACGATGCTGGGTAAGTCTGACGATACACTGATACTGGAGACAGACTGATAACTCTGGAGACAGAGAGAGAGAGAGAGAGAGAGAGAGGGACAGAGAGCGAGAGGAACAGAGAGAGGGACGGATAGAGAGAGGGACGGACAGAGAGGGGGATGGGGGAGGGGGGACAACATACTGATTGAGATGAATAGTTTCACATTAAGTTAATTTCATATCACATGTAACAAGGCAGTTTAGTTACCTGGAGGAAATGGATGTGATCCTCTGTGTGTGAGAGCTGCTCCAGCTCAGTGCTTCTCTTCCTCAGCTCAGCTATCTCCTGCTTCAGTTGCTCCAGGAGTCCTTCAGCTTGACTCACTTGAGCCTTCTCTTGGGCTCTGATCAGCTCCTTCACCTCATAGCTCCTTTTCTCAATGTATTGGATCAGCTCAGTAAAGACCTGATCACTGTCCTCCACTGCTGACTGTGCAGAGTGCTGTTGAGAGAGAGAGAGGTACAGTAGCCTCAGAACCACTTTGATTCAGAACACTGCCACCCTGCTCTCCAGGTCCTGTCCCCATTCTGGACAGGCAGGTACAGAACACCGCCGCCCTCAGCCAGTTATTCCGCGATCAGAAAATAATTACTAAATTGCTCTTCAGGTCAACAAGCAGACCACCGGGCGGGTTGAGAATGGACAGTTTCTGGCAAAGGGAGGATGCTGCCAAGTTGTTGATGATCAGCACCCTCCCTCTGTATGACACTTAAGAGAGGAGCCACCTCCACTTCGTCAGCCTCGACACCACCAGTGACACTCCTTCCCAGTACCTCCTAACCCGCCCCTCAGAGCCCAGAAATATACTGTGCCCTCTGCCTGACTGGCTGTCAGCTCTGGATACAATGAGCCATCTGAAAACAAGGCATCTTCCGCAGACTCACCCCCCTTCCTCCTCCGTTGGCACCGTAACATCCTCCTCCTCCCCAGTCTGCCCCCCTGAACTTCCTGCCTGATCAGTGCACCCTCCCCAGTAACAGGCAATATTTCCTGGGATGAGCCAACCAAGTCTTTTCCCACTGGAGTATCCGTTACTACGGCAACATGCCTCTGCTAAATGACTCACATGTAAACGTAAACTTGGCATCTGTGAAAGGGCGGCAGGTAGACTAGTGGTTAGAGCATTGGGATTGTAACCGAAAGGTTACTGGATTGAATCCCCGAGCTGACAAGGTAAACATATGTTGTTCTTCCCCTGAACAAGGCAGTTGACCCACTGCTCCCTGGTAGGCTGTCATTGTAAATAAGAATTTGTTCTTAACTGACTTTCCTAGTTAAATAAAGGTTAATAATAAAAAGTGTGGCATTAACTTTTCAGTTAACCACTAGGCTACTCCTCTGAAGGCAGAATGACAGCACACTCCTGAAAACTAACTGCTCAGCAAAGCAAAGGATCCTTTGAGAGCTACCAGATTTATGTTAAAAAGCTTGTTTTCAGTGTCTGTGTTTATATTTTAAGGAGGTGTTACTTTGGAAGACAATGCCACGCATCTAAATATATATATTTATAAATATAATTAACTAAACGTATTTGTATGTATGTACATGTATATATACTCTACCATTCAAAAGTTTGGGGTCACGTAGAAATATCCTTGTTTTTTAAATAAAATAAAGAATTGTGTCCATTATAAAATTGATCATGTTGTAAATTACTATTGTAGCTAGAAACGTCAGTTTTGTAGTGCAATATCTACAGTTGAAGTCGGAAGTTTACATACACTTAGGTTGGAGTCATTAAAACTCGCTTTAAACCACTCCACAAATTTCTTGTTAACAAACTATAGTTTTGGCATGTCGGTTAGAACATCTACTTTGTGCATGACACAAGTCGTTTCTCCAACAATTGTTTACAGACAGATTATTTCACTGTATTACAATTCCAGTGGGTCAGAAGTTTACATACACTAAGTTGACTGTGTCTTAAACAGCTTGGAAAATTCCAGAAAATGATGTCATGGCTTTAGAAGCGTCTGATAGGCTAATTGACATAATTTGAGTCAATTGGGGGTGTAACTCTGGATCTATTTCAAGACCTACCTTCAAACTCACTGCCTCTTTGCTTGACATCATGGGAAAATCAAAAGAAATCAGCCAAGACCTCAGAAAACAAATTGTAGACCTCCACAAGTCTGATTTATCCTTGGGAGCCATTTCCAAACGCCTGAAGGTACCACGTTCATCTGAACAAACAAAAGTACGCAAGTATAAACACCATGGGACCACGCAGCCGTCATACCGATCAGAAAGGAGACATGTATTGTCTCCTAGAGATGAATGTACTTTGGTGCGAAAAGTGCAAATCAATCCCAGAACGAGCAAGGAGGCATACAAACCTGACTCAGTTTCACCAGGTCTGTCAGAAAGAATGGGACAAAATTCACCCAACTTATTGTGGGAAGTTTGTGGAAGGCTACCCCAAACGTTTGACCTAATTAAAGAATTATAAAGGCAATGCTACCAAATACTAATTGAGGTTAACTTATGATCAACTGGGAATGTGATGAAATAAATAAAATATGAAATTAATAATTCTCTCTACAATTATTCTGACATTAAACATTCTTAAAATAAAGTAGTAATCCTAACTGACCTAAGACAGGACATTTTTACAAGGATTCAATGTCAGGAATTGTGTAAAACTGAGTTTAAATTAATTTGGCTAAGGTGTATGTAAACTTCCGACTTCAACTGTACATAGGCCCATTATCAGCAACCATCACTCCTGTGTTCCAATGGCACGGTGTGTTAGCTAATCCAAGGTTATCATTTTAAAAAGGCTAATTGATCATTAGAAAACCCTTTTGCAATTATGTTAGCACAGCTGAAAACCGTTGTGCTGATTAAAGCAGCAATAAAACTGTCCTTCTCTAGACTCGTTGAGTATCTGGAGCATCAGCATTTGTGGATTCGATTACTGTCTCAAAATGGCTAGAAACAAAGAACTTTCATCTGAAACTCATCAGTCTATTCTTGTTCAGAGAAATGAAGGCTATTCCATGTGAGAAATTGCCAAGAAACTGAAGCTCTCGTACAAGAGCTTTATCCACCAAAAGTACACAATTCTCTATCCCATGACCTCCTGCACACTTCCCCCATCTTGGAATCTCCCTCCTACAAACTGCTGCAACATGACCATAAACGCTGCACCTGAAACAGCTCAGTGGATTCAACACAAAGACTCTAACAGGATAACTGATATACCCTAACATGACTTTGTCGGGTAAAGACTCAAAAGGACTGACAGTGACTCCTCTGTTTCACCACGCTCACCACCGGGTCTGCGTCGTACCAAACGGTGGTCATCACAAACACCAGGAGTCTTCAACTTCAATTGCTCCACCTCCACACTTAACACTATCCCAGAAAACACTCCTTTCAATGGTGTCCTGTTCCCAAGACCAAAGCAAGAAACAGATCTTGACCCAAGTTGCGTGACACAGAGCGCCCACTCCCTCTGGTCAGAAGAAACACAAACAAATATGACAAGTCCACTACAGGTTACCTTCACTGATTCAACTGCACCCAACTCCTTTACCACCCACCCTGAAACCACACATGGATCTGCCAAAAGGTATGGATCCACTTTCTCCAACAATGTAACTCCTACTGCACCAGATTCTTCTTTATCACTAAGAATTTGTTCTTAACTGACTTGCCTGGTTAAATAAAGGTAAAATAAATAAAATAAATAAAAATCATGTCCATTGATGTCAGGCTCTGGTTCTGAGCTCTTCACCACACCTTCTAACTCACTTAACTCTCCCTCATTCATTTCGATTTCACCTCCAGAACTCAGTCTGGCACACGGCTCACTCTGTTTGCACTTGAATTATAACATTTGAAATGTCTCTATTCCTTTGAAACTTCTGTGAGTGTAATGTTTACTGTTCATTTCTAATAGTTTATTTCACTTTTGTTTATGGTCTTTCACTTGCTTAGGCAATGTAAACATATGTTTCCCATGCCAATATAACCCATTTGACAGAGAGAGAGAGAGAGAGCTCCATGTTAATGTATAGGGAACATGAGTAGTCATGGTTACTCAAGGTTATGTGATGAGGTCGCCACGCCTGCCACATCAAATTCAGCAATAGGGAATGTGCTTTTGGTGTAACGGTCAAGATGTTGGTTTCTCCTGCAGTAGACCTGGGTTCATATCCCGTTGGTTCACACCCCTCTGAAAGGGGTCCAGACAGCCTGTTCCCAACAGTGGGGTCAGTGGGATTGGAAAGGAGCCCCTCTCCTCTCTCTCTGACTGGAGGAGAGAAGTGAAATGGTGTCTCCCCTCTGGTCAACAATACTCACCTTGAAAGACTCCACAGCCTGTTGGAGCTCCTTCAGCTCCTTCTCTCTCTCCTGGAATCTCTGCTGGACCTTCTGCTGACTCATCCTCAGCTGCCTCTGTGGAGAATCACTCTTCAATGAGCTATCAAGCTTTATTTGTCCAGTAGATCAATAGTATAGTCATGTGACTGACTATACATAGGGCCCGTAGAAGATATGTATTAAAATTTAGAGGATTTACTGTGTGAAATTATATTATAATGTTATGTGATTCTACTAGATTTTAGTCAACGCCACTCCGACGTTGCTCAATCTAAAATGTAAATATTTCTTAAATGCATTCTTTTACTTTAGATTTGTGTTTATTGCTGTGAATTGTTAGATATTACTGCACTGTTGGAGCTAGGAACACAAGCATTTCACTACACCACCAATAACATCTGTTAAATATGTGTGTGACCAATAACATCTGCTAAATATGTGTGTGACCAATAACATCTGCTAAATATGTGTGTGACCAATAACATCTGCTAAATATGTGTGTGACCAATAACATCTGCTAAATATGTGTGTGACCAATAACATCTGCTAAATATGTGTGTGACCAATAACATCTGCTAAATATGTGTGTGACCAATAACATCTGTTAAATATGTGTGTGACCAATAACATCTGCTAAATATGTGTGTGACCAATAACATCTGCTAAATATGTGTGTGACCAATAACATGACATTTGATTTGATTTGAATTATTATAGTTTTAACAATACACAAATCAGGGGAGCTGATTGGGTGTTTGATAACAAATGATAATGGTGTTGGACTTTAGAAAATGGTGATACATTTGGAGAATCTGGGTTATCATATCTCCCTACTGGCGCAGTGGTCTATGGCACTGTATCTCAGTGCTAGAAGCATCACTTCAGACCCTGGTTTGATTCCAGGCTGTATCACAACCGGCCGTGATTGGGCGTTCCCCAGGGTGGCGCACAATTGGCCCAGCGTTGTCCGAGTTAGGGTTTGGCCAATAGTAGGTCTTCATCGGGGTAGCAGGTAGCCTAGTGGTTAGAGCGTTGGGACAGTAACCAAAAGGTTGCTGGATTGAATCCCCAAGCTGACAAGGTATAAATCTGTTGTTCTTCCCCTGAACAAGGTAGTTAACCAACTGTTGTTCATTGCAGGCCGTCATTGTAAATAAGAATGTGTTTTTAACCAACTTGCTTAGTTATTGAAAGGTAAAACATTTAATTGTATGAAATAATTTGTTTTTAACTGAATTGCCTAGTTAAATAAAGGATAAATAAAAAAATATATATTCAAGGTTTGTGTTCATATTTGTGCTGCTGTGGATCGATTTAATTTGAATGATCTCATATTCAAACAGTCTTAGTTTATACTGTATCTTTAATTCTTTGTTTATCAGACAGTCACCAACAAGTTGTTCTGGTCTTACCTGTTTCTCAGTCCTCTCTGCTGCAGCTGACACTGTATCATGGCCTTTATGTTCATCCATTGTACACAGATAACAGATACACTGCTCATCGGTACGACAGTAAACCTCCAGCAGTTTGTCATGATGAGAGCAGATCTTCTCCTGTAGTTGTGCGGTGGCTTTGACCAGCTTGTGCTTCTTGAAAGCAGGAGATTCATAGTGAGGTTGGAGGTGAGTCTCACAGTAAGAGGCCAGACATGCCAGACAGGACATGAGGGCTTTCTGCTTTCTGGTCCCAGTGCAGAAATCACACGCCACATCTACAGGTACAGCATAGCACAGAGCAGGAGGGGGAGCAGCCTGGAGTCCTGTCTTCTTCAGATTCTCCACCACTTCAGCCAGCACAGTGCTCCTGTTCAGAACAGGTCGTGGGATAAAGGTCTGTCTGCACTGTGGACAGCTGTAGAAACCTTTCAGATCATCCTGATCCCAGTGTTCTATAATACAGCCCATACAGTAACTGTGTCCACAGGCAGTAGTCACCGGATCCTTCAGTAGATCCAGACAGATGGAGCAACAGAACAGTTCCTGATTGTCAGCCATTTTAGTGCTCTCTCCCGTAGGTTAAGCAATGGCAGTGTCGAAGATGACTTTCTGTTCAGTGTCAAAGATTACTTTCTGTTTCATGGAACTCTACACCAGAGGACAGGGAGTGGCTTCCTACTTGACTGTGTTCTCAGTATGTAGAGGGGGTGTAATTTATTTGATAAGGAAGTATGACAGAGTGTTGGGTAGTAGGCAGAGATGGTTATTATTTCTGTTACACGTATTTGAAATATGTATTTTAATTACTTCTGAGTATTTTGTCATTTGAATTACACTGGGCAGAACTACACTCCATTGCATTTTTTATTTTTAAAATACTAAATAGTTTTCTATTCCATTTTTTATAGTGTTCACATGTTGTGGCCACCTTTCACCCTGCAATGATATCAGCAGTCTGATAGTACTATGGTGTGATAAGACTGTCTGCTAAATGACAACATTGGTATCAACAGTCTGATAGTACTATAGTGTGTCTGCTAAATGACAACATTGGTATCAACAGTATGATAGCACTATAGTATGTCTGCTAAATGACCACATTGGTATCAGCAGTATGATAGTACTATGGTTTGATAAGAGTGTCTGGTAAATGACAACATTGGTATCAGCAGTCTGATAGTACTATGGTGTGATAAGACTGTCTGCTAAATGACCACATTGGTATCAACAGTCTGATAGTACTATGGTGTGATAAGACTGTCTGCTAAATGAATTAAATATAAATGTACATGTAAAAATGTTGATAAATACTTTGAGGTAAAATGTACTTGATACGACTGTAATATATTGTTGTCTCACCTAGCTGTCTTAAGATATACTAATGCACTAATTGAAAGTCGCTCTGGATAAGAGTGTCTGCTAAATTACTAAAATGTAAATGTAAAATGAATAAATGCAATCATTTCTGCCCATCCTCTGTCTGTTGGGTGTTTTCAGGGCCTGACCAGGACACTGGAGGCAAAGGACTGGTTGAAATAGGAAAATATCCTGGAGTTTTACTAAAAATAAATGTTTCACAAAACACTTTCAAAAGGCATAATAAAATACATATCTCTCCTCAGAGCTTAATCACTTAACTCAGGTTAAAGGGATACTTAGGATTTAGGCAATGAAGCTCTTAAACTACTGACCCAGAGTCAGATGAAGCCCTTAAACTACTGACCCAGAGTCAGATGAAGCCCTTAAACTACTGACCCAGAGTCAGATGAAGCCCTTAAACTACTGACCCAGAGTCAGATGAAGCTCTTAAACTACTGACCCAGAGTCAGATGAAGCTCTTAAACTACTGACCCAGAGTCAGATGAAGCTCTTTATCTACCGACCCAGAGCTAGAAAAACTGATGGATACCCTTTTTGTGTCTCTGCATCCAGTATGAAGGAAGTTAGAGGTCATTTTGGGAGACAGTGCCAACTAGCGTTAGAGCATACTACCATATGTAGTTAGAATGTCAATGGACACCCCATGTAGCTAGAATGTCAATGGACACCCCATGTAGCTAGAATGTCAATGGACACCATATGTAGTTAGAATGTGGAATGTTGGAACCAACTGCCATCATAGTGGATAGTATTCTGAACTCTGGAAGCTAGGGTTAGGATGACCCCTACTGGTGTATTAGAGACAGACAAGGGACGTTTGAACCAAATTAATGCTTCTTTGTCTTCCCAGCCTTGCTCTCTTCTCTGTTCCAGGCTCTGTGATCTCCTTCCACCTGACACCTAGTCATATCAGAAGCATCTCCCTGCACTTCCTCACCCTGTCCTACGGAGGGGGCTGTTTCCTGGGAGCCCTCATCATCCAGCTGGTCTACCTACTCTCTGGTGGTAAAGACTTCACTAACAGATGCATTTTTAAAATGTTTAAATGTATCCGTTATTTTACCAGGTAAGTTGACTGAGAACACGTTCTCATTTGCAGCAATGACCTGGGGAATAGTTACAGGGGAGAGGAGGGGGATGAATGAGCCAATTGTAAACTGGGGATCATCATTGTAACCATAGCAACTGAAGAGGAACACACATGCATGTTGGAATGGTTGATGGGGGTCTGCCTGCAATATGGTGATTCAATCCTATGGCCACTGATAGAACTGTTCTCCTGTCCAACTACAGGTAACTGGAACCCAAACACACTGTATGAAGGGAATCTGTTCTCCTGTCCAACTACAGGTAACTGGAACCCAAACACACTGTATGAAGGGAATCTGTTATCCTGTCCAACTACAGGTAACTGGAACCCAAACACACTGTATTGAGACAGGTGACAGTATTGAGACAGGTGACAGTATTGAGACAGGTGACAGTATTGAGACAGGTGACAGTATTGAGACAGGTGACAGTATTAAGAGTATTGAGACAGGTGACAGTATTGAGAGAGATCCACCCTAGCAGTCTCCCCTGTGTCCCAGGTACCTAGAACTGAGTGTGATGCAGAGTAGAGGAGTAGGAAGCAACCTTCTGACAGAGAAGCTACTGCAGTAAAATACCTGCCTGTGATTCTAACACACCATGGAACGCTCCTCCACAACGGTCTCCATAGAAACAGTGTTGTGACCTATACACAACCTTTGTCCCCTGTAGCGCTGGAGTTCCTCTTGGTTTATTGATGTCTGTACTGTGGATTGTTTTCATTGACAGTCAGTTTTAGACAGACACTTTAGATGATCGTTCCTTCCTACTGAAATATAATGTGGGAGTGTATTATGTACTGTCTATTAGTCTACATGGATATGATGTGGGAGTGTATTATGTACTGTCTATTAGTCTACATGGATATGATGTGGGAGTGTATTATGTACTGTATATTAGTCTACATGGATATGATGTGGGAGTGTATTATGTACTGTATATTAGTCTACATGGATATGATGTGGGAGTTGATGTACTGTATTAGTCTACATGGACATGATGTGGGAGTGTATTATGTACTGTCTATTAGTCTACATGGACATGATGTGGGAGTGTATTATGTACTGTCTATTAGTCTACATGGACATGATGTGGGAGTGTATTATGTACTGTCTATTAGTCTACATGGATATGATGTGGGAGTGTGTTATGTACGGTCTATTAGTCTATATGGATATGATGTGGGAGTGTATTATGTACTGTCTATTAGTCTACATGGACATGATGTGGGAGTGTATTATGTACTGTCTATTAGTCTACATGGATATGATGTGGGAGTGTGTTATGTACTGTCTATTAGTCTATATGGATATGATGTGGGAGTGTATTATGTACTGTATATTAGTCTACATGGACATGATGTGGGAGTGTGTTATGTACTGTCTATTAGTCTACATGAATATGATGTGGGAGTGTATTATGTACTGTCTATTAGTCTACATGGATATGATGTGGGAGTGTGTTATGTACTGTCTATTAGTCTACATGGATATGATGTGGGAGTGTGTTATGTACTGTCTATTAGTCTACATGGATATGATGTGGGAGTGTATTATGTACTGTCTATTAGTCTACATGGATATGATGTGGGAGTGTGTTATGTACTGTATATTAGTCTATATGGATATGATGTGGGAGTGTATTATGTACTGTATATTAGTCTACATGGACATGATGTGGGAGTGTATTATGTACTGTCTATTAGTCTATATGGACATGATGTGGGAGTGTGTTATGTACTGTCTATTAGTCTATATGGACATGATGTGGGAGTGTGTTATGTACTGTCTATTAGTCTATATGGACATGATGTGGGAGTGTATTATGTACTGTCTATTAGTCTATATGGACATGATGTGGGAGTGTATTATGTACTGTCTATTAGTCTACATGGATATGATGTGGGAGTGTATTATGTACTGTCTATTAGTCTATATGGATATGATGTGGGAGTGTATTATGTACTGTCTATTAGTCTACATGGACATGATGTGGGAGTGTGTTATGTACTGTCTATTAGTCTATATGGATATGATGTGGGAGTGTATTATGTACTGTCTATTAGTCTACATGGACATGATGTGGGAGTGTGTTATGTACTGTCTATTAGTCTATATGGATATGATGTGGGAGTGTATTATGTACTGTCTATTAGTCTACATGGACATGATGTGGGAGTGTGTTATGTACTGTCTATTAGTCTATATGGACATGATGTGGGAGTGTATTATGTACTGTCTATTAGTCTATATGGACATGATGTGGGAGTGTATTATGTACTGTCTATTAGTCTATATGGATATACTGGTGCATCGATTATTGTAAATAACTGATTCATTGTGTCAATCAATTCAATAATAGGGCATTTCCAATGTCATGATTTGTAAGAGCACTTACAAATCTGGGACCAGGCTAATTAGAATGTGCTGTAATGCCATCTGTTTATCAATAGCACTTACAAATCTGGGACCAGGCTAATTAGAATGTGCTGTAATGCCATCTGTTTATCAATAGCACTAACTGATCTGGGACCAGGCTAATTAGAATGTGCTGTAATGCCATCTGTTTATCAATAGCACTAACTGATCTGGGACCAGGCTAATTAGAATGTGCTGTCATGCCATCTGTTTATCAATAGCACTAACTGATCTGGGACCAGGCTAATTAGAATGTGCTGTCATGCCATCTGTTTATCAATAGCACTAACTGATCTGGGACCAGGCTAATTAGAATGTGCTGTCATGCCATCTGTTTATCAATAGCACTAACTGATCTGGGATCAGGCTAATTAGAATGTGCTGTCATGCCATCTGTTTATCAATAGCACTAACTGATCTGGGACCAGGCTAATTAGAATGTGCTGTCATGCCATCTGTTTATCAATAGCACTAACTGATCTGGGACCAGGCTAATTAGAACGTGCTGTCATGCCATCTGTTTATCAATAGCACTAACTGATCTGGGACCAGGCTAATTAGAACGTGCTGTCTAAACAATGGATTTATTACAATAAAAAAGGGGAGTCTAACCAGATCATAGACCTAGTAGAAAACTGTTAATAACCCAGAGGATCTGAAATAGTTGATCTGTATCTACTGGTCATTATTTAGAGACGTGATTTTGTACCAATCCCAAAGCCAGGATAGAGGGGCTGAGTGAATGTGGTCTGGACTCTGTGGAGGAGGGTCATTGTGTCAGAGACACTGTAGAAGGACAGAGTACCTGCCTTGTGGTCCAGGTTCACGCCTACTCTGGAGGAGCAGGGGACAGATATTTCTGGTTTATTATAATTGTGCCAAAACCTACAATGGGGGGATAACACTCCTAAGTCCAGGACTGACTGGTACCTAGAAATGTACACTCTGGGCCTTTCCTTTCCTGCTGATCCCTTTATATGACACTGCTATTTCAACCCATCCAGCGCTCCACTCTACCTCCCAGTAGCAGACTCCAGACAGGTCCTCTCTACCTCCCAGTAGCAGACTCCAGACAGGTCCTCTCTACCTCCCAGTAGCAGACTCCAGACAGGTCCTCTCTACCTCCCAGTAGCAGACTCCAGACAGGTCCTCTCTACCTCCCAGTAGCAGACTCCAGACAGGTCCTCTCTACCTCCCAGTAGCAGACTCCAGACAGGTCCTCTCTACCTCCCAGTAGCAGACTCCAGACAGGTCCTCTCTACCTCCCAGTAGCACACTCCAGACAGGTCCTCTCTACACAGCACCTGTCTCCAGTAGGAACATCTCTCTGGTCAGGAGAGGGCTGAGCTTTATCAGTGGCTGTCACCTTCCTGTTTCCCTCAGACAGGCTGAGTTCTGGATCAGCTGTGTTCAGATCCAACGTCAGCTGGAGGACGTCTGACAGATGGAGATAAAAACACAATAAGTAAAATAAAGAACGTGTATGTTATCTTTGAGAGGATGTTTGAATATCTCTTACAGAGATACAACTCTTCTTTGGTCTTCAGCTCAGGAGACATTTGGAATTCTGTCACTGTTTAAAATCCAATGTAAATGAATATTAAGAGAAGAACGTTTTAGGTTTTCAGACTAAAACACAGTACACAATGAGCACAAATAGACAAGTGTTCAGCAATACACCTCAAATAAGTTGATTACATTCCATGATAAATATACCACATTTTAATAGAGGATAAAAAACATATCTTGAGATCGTATGTGTTAACATCATTCACGTTGTCCAGTTGATCTTTCAGTTCATTAGGAGAAAACATCATGCTGTCTAATGCTGCATCATGCTGTCATGCTGCTTTCATGTGGATCTTCCAACGATACTTCTACTGTACAGATTAAATCTACATTTTTGATAAGTGAATCCTGACAAGAACATCAGCTAATTAACCAAACGGACGGACAGGCAGACACACACAGATAGACACAGAATCAAATCAAACGTTATTGGTAACATTCACATATTTAGCAGATGTTATTGTGGGTGTAGTGAAATGCTTGTGCTCCAAGCTCCAACAGTTAGGACGGACAGACACACACCACAGTAATCAGATCACGGTGACCCCACAGTAATCAGATCACGGTGACCCCACAGTAATCAGGTCACGGTGACCCTACAGTAATCAGATCACGGTGACCCCACAGTCCAGTATGGACCATCAATACAGGTACTGTATGTAGAACCATAGTAAAGCCCAGTATGGACTATCAATACAGATACTGTATGTAGAACCATAGTAAAGACCAGTATGGACTATCAATACAGATACTGTATGTAGAACCATAGTAAAGACCAGTATGGACTATCAATACAGGTACTGTATGTAGAACCATAGTAAAGACCAGTATGGACTATCAATACAGGTACTGTATGTAGAACCATAGTAAAGACCAGTATGGACTATCAATACAGGTACTGTATGTAGAACCATAGTAAAGCCCAGTATGGACTATCAATACAGATACTGTATGTAGAACCATAGTAAAGTCCAGTATGGACTATCAATACAGGTACTGTATGTAGAACCATAGTAAAGTCCAGTATGGACTATCAATACAGATACTGTATGTAGAACCATAGTAAAGTCCAGTATGGACTATCAATACAGATACTGTATGTAGAACCATAGTAAAGCCCAGTATGGACTATCAATACAGGTACTGTATGTAGAACCATAGTAAAGCCCAGTATGGACTATCAACACAGATACTGTATGTAGAACCATAGTAAAGACCAGTATGGACTATCAATACAGGTACTGTATGTAGAACCATAGTAAAGCCCAGTATGGACTATCAATACAGATACTGTATGTAGAACCATAGTAAAGACCAGTATGGACTATCAATACAGGTACTGTATGTAGAACCATAGTAAAGCCCAGTATGGACTATCAATGCAGATACTGTATGTAGAACCATAGTAAAGACCAGTATGGACTATCAATACAGATACTGTATGTAGAACCATAGTAAAGACCAGTATGGACTATCAATACAGATACTGTATGTAGAACCATAGTAAAGACCAGTATGGACTATCAATACAGATACTGTATGTAGAACCATAGTAAAGCCCAGTATGGACTATCAATACAGGTACTGTATGTAGAACCATAGTAAAGTCCAGTATGGACTATCAATACAGATACTGTATGTAGAACCATAGTAAAGACCAGTATGGACTATCAATACAGGTACTGTATGTAGAACCATAGTAAAGACCAGTATGGACTATCAATACAGGCACTGTATGTAGAACCATAGTAAAGACCAGTATGGACTATCAATACAGGTACTGTATGTAGAACTATAGTAAAGACCAGTATGGACTATCAATACAGATACTGTATGTAGAACCATAGTAAAGCCCAGTATGGACTATCAATACAGGTACTGTATGTAGAACCATAGTAAAGACCAGTATGGACTATCAATACAGATACTGTATGTAGAACCATAGTAAAGACCAGTATGGACTATCAACACAGATACTGTATGTAGAACCATAGTAAAGCCCAGTATGGACTATCAATACAGGTACTGTATGTAGAACCATAGTAAAGACCAGTATGGACTATCAATACAGATACTGTATGTAGAACCATAGTAAAGACCAGTATGGACTATCAACACAGATACTGTATGTAGAACCATAGTAAAGACCAGTATGGACTATCAATGCAGGTACTGTATGTAGAACCATAGTAAAGACCAGTATGGTTCTGCACAAAGTTACCATTTAGAATGAGGCCCAGTTCAATGAGAGGTCTTAACAGAACTGGGGGACGACAGACATGAAGTGGGGGGTGGAGATCTAATATTTTTTTGTGACAAACACTAAAGCATGATATTGTAATAAATCTACACCCTATTCCCTATGTAGAACACTACTTTAGACCTGGTCAGAAGCACTGTAGTGCACTACGTAGGGAACAGGGAACCATTTGGAACAGAGACAGTAATTCCTCTGAACATCTTTCTCTTCCTCACCTGGTTTCTTTAACAGCCCTTCACTCCTCCCCAATTCCTCCCCTTTCATTCTATTCTATCAGCCACACCACTAGCTCACCTCCACACAATCCATTTACAAGTTAAAGACACCTTGGAATAAATAACAAAGGAAAACTATTACTAGATGAAGTTGTGTTGTATTTTTTATTTCCCATCACCATAAGTCATATTTAATCACTGAACAGTAGCAGACCCAACTTCATCTGTTCCTGACTCTGGATAGTGGATTAAAAAGACCATCAATCTCCAATGATATTAAAGTACTATTCTGAACATTACTGACATACTGAGTGGCAAGTCAAGATATCTGCTGGTTATATTGTTTGGTCAATACCACCACCTGCTGGACAGGTTTAATGTTGCTTGACTGAGCAGTATGGGAGGATGAAAGATGACAAATTTAGGGATGGTTTCCTGGACATCTACATTGAACATACTTTTTAGCCCAGTACTATGATTAATCTGTGTCTGTCCCATATAGTTTAGTTAGTTACTTAGTGATACTACCTGTTCAATGCCACTGAGCAGAATTACAAAGAGACAGAGAACAAATTGAGAAAACATATCAATGGTTCTGAATGACAACCAATATACATCAACACCACACATCATGATTCATGGAAATGTACAATATTAAAACATTGTGAAAACATTTTATCAAATATGAGCACATTAAATCTCTTAAAATTCAAATCAGTCAGAAAAGTCAAATGTACAAATCAAAATGAACGTATTTAATTTTAATTTTAATTCAGAACATCTGAACATCAAATCAGTTAAATCATTGTTCATAAAACAGAGCAGAATGAATCATCACATCTGAGATATCTGAAATATGTCAATATAGGACTCATTTTACTGTGGATATAGATACTTTTCTACCTTTTTCCTCCAGCATCTTCACAAGGTCCTTTGCTGTTCTGGGATTGATTTGCACTTTTCGTAGCAAAGTACATTAATCTCTAGGAGACAGAACGCGTCTCCTTCCTGAACGGTATGACGGCTGCGTGGTCCCATGGGGTTTATACTTGCGTACTATTGTTTGTACAGATGAACTTTGTACCTTCAGGCATTTGGAAATTGCTCCCAAGGATAAATCAGACTTGTGGAGGTCTACAATTTGTTTTCTGAGGTCTTGGCTGATTTCTTTAGATTTTCCCATGATGTCAAGCAAAGAGGCACTGAGTTTGAAGGTAGGTCTTGAAGTACATCCACAGGTACATCTCCAATTGACTCAAATGGTGTCAATTAGCCTATCAGAAGCTTCTAAAACCATGACATAATTTTCTGGAATTTTCCAAGCTGTTTAAGGCACAGTCAACTTAGTGTATGTAAACTTCTGACACACTGGAATTGTGATAGATTATTTCACTTATAATTCAATGTGTCTGTAAACAAATTGTTGGAGAAATTACGTGTGTCATGCACAAAGTAGATGTCCTAACCAACTTGCCAAAACTGTAGTTTAACAAGAAATTTGTGGAGTGGTTGAAAAGCGAGTTTTAATGACTCCAACCTAAGTGTATGCAAACTTCCGAATTCAACTGTATATAGGGAACTTTCAATGGTCTAAAGTTGATGTTCTTATTATTTTCAACACACCTGTAGTGGAGATCTTGTTCTCCTTTAAGGAAGTCTTCTAGTTTCTCTCAGTTCAGTGTCACGAACCGGCTCAAAGCCCGTAACAAAAGGGAGACAACGTGGAGATAAGGAGTAACAAAACATATATTAATTAAATAAAGTAACTAAGTACAATATACAATGGTGTAAGTGAGTGTTTTGCATGCATGAATGTGATAATGCAGGGTGTTGAAAGATGCTATAGCAAACAACCCCCCCCCCCAACACAACAAAATTACATAAAGGTGTCTGCATGGAGAGAGTCTCCTCCATGAATGGGGAAGTGGTGTATTTATCCTGTGACACACCGGGCCCAGGTGTTTCCCATGTAGCTAACGACCCTCCCAGCTCCGCCCACCGGCATCCTAATAAGGAAACAAGAACAAAGAGAGAATACGGCAGACAGAGTGGGAGGGTCGTCACATCAGACACGTCTCCAAAGTACTGAAGAGGACGAACAATGATGCTGGGTAAGTCTGAAGATACACTGATACTGGAGAGAGGCTGATAACTCTGGAGACAGAGAGAGAGACAGACAGAGAGAGAGCAAGAGAGAGGGGGGGACAGAGAGGACACCATAATTATTGAGATGATTAGTTTCACATTAAGTTAATTTCATATCACATGTAACAAGGCAGTTTAGTTACCTGGAGGAAATGGATGTGATCCTGTGTGTGTGAGAGCTGCTCCAGCTCAGTGCTTCTCTTCCTCAGCTCAGCTATCTCCTACTTCAGTTGCTCCAGGAGTCCTTCAGCTTGACTCACTTGAGCCTTCGCTTGGCTGCTCTCCAGGTGGATCAGGCCTTGTCCCCCCTCCCGGACAGGCCGGTACAGAACACCGCCGCCCTCAGCCGGTGACGCCCCAACCAGAAAATAATTCACTAACTTACTCTGCAGGTCCACAAGCAGACCACCAGGGGGGTTGAGAATGCTCATTTTCTGGCAAAGGGAGGATGCTGCCAAGTTGTTGATGATCAGCACCCTCCCTCTGTATGACACTTGGGAGAGGAGACACCTCCACTTCTTCATCCTCGACTCAACCACTTGTGACACTCCTTCCCAGTTCTTCCTAACCCACCCCTTAGAGCCCAGATATATACTGGGTCCTCCACCCACTCGACTGGCTGTCAGCTCTGGATCCAATGAGAGAGAGAGAGAGGGAGAGAGAGACTGACTTGGCATCCTCATTACACTTACACCCCCCCCCTTCCTAAAAACACATTGCGTGCCACCACAACCTCCACACAATCACATTATACAGTACCCAACACCACAGTACAATACACCATCCAGCACCACATTCCAACCGTACATCCAACCCCTTCTCTCCAGCCGTACAGACAGCCCCTCTGAGCCCCCATACCTCCTGAAACATCTCTACACTGTTGATAATTTTGTAAAACTCAATCTCAACCCTAAGGCGTTAACAGTAATGGCATTACCCTGGCAACACAGAAAAAACATGATGACCACCCTTCCCGAACTCCCAGGTCAACCCGAGCCAACCAGCTATTGGTGTCCAGGGCTCCATGTAATACCCTCCACTGGATGACCCCTGACCTTTCCAGCACTGGGAGCTGATAGAGCACCCTCCACCTATATCCTGCCATGCTCTCAGCCCCCATAACCCCCTGCCACTGATGCCCCTTTACCCCCTCTAAGCCCACCTCTGTACGGTACAGTAGCCTCTGTGCTGCTGAGTCAGAACGCTGCCACCCTGCTCTCCAGGTCCACCAAACCCAGTGATCAGTGGGTTGTGGTAGATGGTCTCCTCCCATACCCACGGCCCAGGCACCACACCCCCGTCTCGTGTGGGTCTCAGCAGCTGCCAGACCCTCAGTACTGCAGCATAGAAATCAGAGACCCCTGCTGTATTGAGTCTCTCTGGCCACATGATGAAGAGCTGCTGATCCAGCCACAAACCCAATTCCATTTTCCCTAAATGGCACCAAAAAATGTCTACCTTTTTATTTTACCACTACCATCTGTTTTTAGGACGAAACTGGAAAAAAATATGTATAAGAAAGTAAACATCCGCACCTCGATGGTGCCTTGTGCTTTTATGTCTGCATTTCCAGGAAGTCGGCAAGAAATGAAAGTTCTGACTATTTCTGGTCTAGCGATCAATAACAGCAGAGTACCCTGCCCAAACCTATGTCATTAGAAAGAGGAGATTTTCCTGATTAAAATCCGACATAAAACATTTTACATTTACACATTGTGAGATATTTAGTGAAATAAACAGACATGTTATAACAGCAGTCTTTTATTTAACCAGCTTACCATTTATCTACTACCTTTTGACTTTTGTGTTAAACATTTAGTTGTTTGTAATCTAGCGGTTAAGAGTGTTAGGCAGTAACAGTAACAGGTTCACCTAGTCGAATCTCCGAGCCGACTAGCTGAAAAATCTGTAATTCGCCTTTTTTAGTCACTTAACCCTTGTGGCTCTGGATAAGAGTGTCTGCTAAATGACTCACGGAAAGGTAAACTAGGCCTCTGTGAAAGGGCAGCAGGTAGCCTAGTGGTTAGAGCATTGGGATTGTAACCAAAAGGTTGCTGGATTGAATCCCCGAGCTGACAAGGTAATAATCTGTAGTTCTACCCCTGAACAAGGAAGTTAACCCACTGTTCCCCGGTAGGTTGTCATTGTAAATACGAGTTTGTTCTTAACTGACTTGCCTAGTTAACCACTAGGCTACCTGCCACCCCCATTATTCACAGACAGACTCCTCTGAAGGCAGGCAGCACACTCCTGAAAACTAACTGCTCAGCAAAGCAAAGGATCTTTTGAGAGCTATAAATTCATTTTCAGTGTCTATGTCCAGTGTCTGTGTTTATATGTTAAGGGGTAGTTACGTTGGAAGACAATGTCAACCATAAAAATATAAATATTTATCTTTAGAAAATATATATAATAAACTAAATGTATTTGTATGTACATCCCCTATCACCACAGAAGGGCCAACCTCCAACTCCCTCAAACCACTCTCATCAGAAAGCTTTCCAACTGTCCAACCAAACCACTGCCTTGTCTACTAGTCTATTCCCAACAGTCATCTAGAACAGTAGCAGTGGGATGCTCAACCTCACAGCCTTTCAACCCAATAAGCTAATGACAATTTATTACATTGTATATCCAAATGCATCTCACCTGCCTCCACTAGTCAGACACATACAGATGTTGATTTAAATGCACCAATACATATCCTTAAAGCTGTATACTGGATTCTGTCCAGCACCCCATTCATACCCAGAGACCCACACAACCAACTACCATGAAAGTGATGGAATGAGAGAGAGAGAGACATCGTTACAACACTGTACACAGACATAATATAACGTTTCTTCTTCTTTGGAGTTTAACGGCGGTTGGCATCCAGTATGTTGCATTACCGCCCCCAACTGGACTATAATATAAATCCATGATACTTTGTGATATAAAAGGGAAAAGGGGAAATTATGACAATACTAAATAAAACCATTTCAACCCACCCTACACTCATTAAAAACCCACTACCCCATTCCACTACTTTGACCCTATCTGCTCCTGCACCATGACAACTAACCCTACAGTCATTAAAAACCCACTAACCCATTCCACTACTTTGACCCTCATCCTGCACCATGACAACGACCTGGGAGGACGGGACACCACCACTCAACACACCCTGTAACTCTTCTGAAGTCAAATCTTGTATGACCAAATACTTTGATGCAGCTGCCACCACAACATCTATTTTCTGTGATTTACATTCCATTTATCTGGTACAGTTGATAACCATTGTTATGAACGCTAAGAAGCCAACCTTACTGAAGCATATATCACTCGTTGGCCTATCCCTCTGTGCTGGCACAGATCTACTACTCACAGGGATCCTCACAGGATCCCTCACCCTTGACCCATCCTCCTCTACTTTCTTCACTGCCTCAGCATACGACACCTTCTGCACTACTCTGACTCTATCCACCTCAACCTGCTTCTCTCTCACCGAGCACTTCTGATCACCAGCAACATGGACACCCCTACAGTTGACACATACAACTTTATCCACCAAAACTACACAATCCTCTTTCCCATGACCTCCTGCACACTTCCCCCATCTTGGAATCTCCCTCCTACAAACTGCTGCAACATGACCATAAACGCTGCACCTGAAACAGCTCAGTGGATTCAACACAAAGACTCTAACAGGATAACTGATATATCCTAACATGACTTTGTCAGGTAAAGACTCAAAAGGACTGACAGTGACTCCTCTGTTTCACCACGCTCACCACCGGGTCTGCGTCGTACCAAACGGTGGTCATCACAAACACCAGGAGTCTTCAACTTCAATTGCTCCACCTCCACACTTAACACTATCCCAGAAAACACTCCTTTCAATGGTGTCCTGTTCCCAAGACCAAAGCAAGAAACATATCCTGACCAATGTAAACATCTGTTTCCCATGACAATATAACACATTTGACAGAGAGAGAGAGAGAGAGATCCATGTTAATGTATAGGGGACATGAGTCAGTCATGGTTACTCATGGTTATGTGATGAGGTAGGCCCAAAAGTGACTTCAAAATCAGTGTCGGCCCAAAGGGGACTGTCCTCTTGGTGTAATGGTCAAGATGTTGGTTTCTCCTGCAGTAGACCTGGGTTCATATCCCGTCGGTTACATTAAGCAGTCTATTAATGTAAAGGGGTCCAGACAGCCTGTTCCCAACAGTGGGGTCAGTGCGATTGGAGAGGAGCCCCTCTCCTCTCTCTCTGACTGGAAGAGAGAAGATTCTTTCCTGGAATCTCTGCTGGACCTTCTGCTGCCTCTGTGGAGAATCACTCTTCAATGAGCTATCAAGCTTTATTTGTCCAGTAGATCAATAGTATAGTAATGTGACATAAGGCCCATAGAGAGGAATTGTGATAGAAAAATTAATTACTTATCTCATTTATTTGATATTAATAGTAAACAATTATATAATTGCTAAGGCTGAGGTTTATTGTGTCCACTCTATCTTCCTGCAGCTAGTCTGGGTTTTACTAGAGATAGTCTGGGTGTAGAGGACATGGGTTTTACTAGATATAGTCTGGGTGTAGAGGACATGGGTTTTACTAGAGATAGTCTGGGTGTAGAGGACATGGGTTTTACTAGAGATAGTCTGGGTGTAGAGGACATGGGTTTTACTAGAGATAGTCTGGGTTTTACTAGATATAGTCTGGGTGTAGAGGACATGGGTTTTACTAGATATAGTCTGGGTGTAGAGGACATGGGTTTTACTAGAGATAGTCTGGGTTTTACTAGATATAGTCTGGGTGTAGAGGACATGGGTTTTACTAGAGATAGTCTGGGTTTTACTAGATATAGTCTGGGTGTAGAGGACATGGGTTTTACTAGAGATAGTCTGGGTGTAGAGGACATGGGTTTTACTAGAGATAGTCTGGGTTTTACTAGATATAGTTTGGGTGTAGAGGACATGGGTTTTACTAGAGATAGTCTGGGTGTAGAGGACATGGGTTTTACTAGAGATAGTCTGGGTTTTACTAGAGATAGTCTGGGTGTAGAGGACATGGGTTTTACTAGAGATAGTCTGGGTGTAGAGGACATGGGTTTTACTAGAGATAGTTTGGGTTTTACTAGATATAGTTTGGGTGTAGAGGACATGGGTTTTACTAGAGATAGTCTGGGTTTTACTAGAGATAGTCTGGGTGTAGAGGACATGGGTTTTACTAGAGATAGTCTGGGTGTAGAGGACATGGGTTTTACTAGATATAGTCTGGGTGTAGAGGACATGGGTTTTACTAGAGATAGTCTGGGTTTTACTAGAGATAGTCTGGGTGTAGAGGACATGGGTTTTACTAGAGATAGTCTGGGTTTTACTAGATATAGTCTGGGTGTAGAGGACATGGGTTTTACTAGAGATAGTCTGGGTTTTACTAGATATAGTCTGGGTGTAGAGGACATGGGTTTTACTAGAGATAGTCTGGGTTTTACTAGAGATAGTCTGGGTGTAGAGGACATGGGTTTTACTAGATATAGTCTGGGTGTAGAGGACATGGGTTTTACTAGAGATAGTCTGGGTTTTACTAGATATAGTCTGGGTGTAGAGGACATGGGTTTTACTAGAGATAGTCTGGGTGTAGAGGACATGGGTTTTACTAGAGATAGTCTGGGTGAGGAAGACATGGGTTTTACTAGAGATAGTCTGGGTGAGGAGGACATGGGTTTTACTAGAGATAGTCTGGGTGAGGAGGACATGGGTTTTACTAGAGATAATCTGGGTGAGGAGGACATGGGTTTTACTAGAGATAGTCTGGGTGTAGAGGACATGGGTTTTACTAGAGATAGTTTGGGTGTAGAGGACATGGGTTTTACTAGAGATAGTCTGGGTGTAGAGGACATGGGTTTTACTAGAGAGAGCTTGAAGCTGACAATTTTGATTTGATTTGGATCTCTTTTAGTCCCCATTTGGACTAATCTTCCAAGAGTCCTTAAACATTAAAATACAATTTATAATACAAACACACTTTCACATATAACACACTATTACAAACATACATAATATTAGCATAATGACCCAATAAATAGTGCAACAGAAGAACCATATCTCCACTTTAAAACAATCCTTGCTGCTTTATTCTGTGCATTCCGCAGCCTCCTAACTTCACTTGATGATGCATTTCCCCAGACCACCGGACAGTAGTTCACCTGACTCTCAATTAATGCTTGTGTTATTTGCTGAAGAATTGTTCCTTTTTTTTTTTTTTTTTACATATATTAGTTATTTGACACGACCATGATAAGCAGTTGTCTAGCTGCACTCCCAATAGTTTGGTTTCTGCCACTTCTTCAATTTGTACTCCTCCCATACTTAATTGTATCCCATGCTGTTTTGGCCTTTTCCTAGTTGAACAGACCAACATAACTTTGGTTTTCTTGGTGTTTAAAACAAGTTTGTTTTGGCAAACCCACTTCCTGATATTCTTCAAATCCCCCTGTAAAGCCTGCTGTACCTTTTGAACCGATTGTCTTGCTGCATAAATTGTAGTATCATCTGCAAATATAGTAGATTGAGTTTCAACCATGGCATAGGGAAGGTCGTTGGTATATATTAAATAAAGAAGTGGGCCAAGGCAGTTGCCCTGCGGTATTCCACAGTTTAACACATTAGGGGAAGAAAATGAACCATTGATATAGGTGGACTGTTTCCTGTCAGTTAGATATGACTGTACCCAATTCAATGCTACCTCCTTAAAACCATAATGCATTAATTTTTTACAAATTATTTAATGATCCTCTAAATCAAATGCTGCACTGAAATCTAAACATAGTACACCTACAAATTTGCCATTATCCAAATCATTGAGTCATGTCAACCAATGCAGTGGTCGTGGAATGGCTTTTGCGATAAGCATGCTGATTGGCTGTAATCAGATCATTCTTTTCCATGTACTCCCACATTTGTCTACTCACAATACCCTCCAATATCTTACTGAGTGTAGGGAGTAGACTAATTGGTTGACTATTAGCAGGAGTAATGGGTTCTTTGCTGTCTTTCGGAATACGACAGTTTCCATGCTTCCATACATTTGCAAACATCCCCTTTTCCAGTGACCAATTAAATATGTATCTCAGTGGAACTGCAATCTGTGGAGCAGCACAGTGAAGCAAAAAATTGCTAGAAGCAAAGAATTGTCCATAAGACCATAACCTGTAGATTTACCATCAGGTAATGACTTCAATAGGTTTAACACCTCCTCCACTGACACTGTTTGTAGACAATTGATTGATGTCCTGGTGATAAAAACCAAACTAGTCTATGATTAGTGATGCATTTGAGACAAATGTCTCCGGTCTGACTGGGCCTGTATTCTATAGATAAGATTGTGTGTGTGACTCGAGATAGAGAGAACCTGAAAGTACCGAATTTCCATAACACTATCAAACTGTATTTGTCCTGTAGATCAATAGTATAGTCATGTGACATAGGGCCCATAGAGAGGAAGGTCTACAATCTTGATGGTCCCTTTACAATATAATGTTGATTTGTTGCTATTTGAATGATTATAGTTTTAACAGTTGGTGTAAATGTATCAAGGAGTTGAGACTGAACTTTGAACTCGTTAAAGGCCATTCAGAATGATAATAGTGTTTGACTTTAGACAATGGTGATACATTTGGAGAGTCTGGGTTAACGTAATCAAGGTTTGTGTTCATATTTGTTTTGAGTGGCTCTATTTCATTTGAATGATCTTTTATTCGAACAGTCTTAGTTCCTACTGTATCTTTAATTATTTGTTTATCAGACAGTCACCAACAAGTTGTTCTGGTCTGGGGTAAAGTCGTTTTCTCTGATTAATCCCCTTATTTAATCTCCTCATTATTTGATGTATTCTATATTACATTTAAGGCCATAACCTGGAACAAAACTGTGTCTCGCTCTCTCAGTCCTTCTAATCCTTCCCCCTCTCAATTCAATTCAAGGGTCTTTATTGGAACGGGAATCACTCTAACCTTTACCCCCTCTAAAATGTTTATTTTACCTTTATTTAACTAGGCAAGTCAGTTAAGAACAAATTGTTATTTTCAATGAAAGCCTAGAAACAGTGGGTTAACTGCCTGTTCAGGGGCAGAATTACATATTTGTATCTTGTCAGGTTGGGGGTTTGAACTTACAACCTTCCGGTTACTAGTCCAACGCTCTAACCACTAGACTACCCCTCCCTCTTTAACTCACTCACCTCTCTAACCCCACCCCTCTGGCAGAACCAGGAAGTCCCTCCCCCTCCCACAAACTCTCTTCTGAGGAAATAAAACTGACCTGAGTCTCTGTCTCATCTGTCTGTGTGAGAGTGAACAACCATCCAAATGGCTCAACAAGGAGTTCTGCTGGACCAGGACCAGTTCTGTTGTTCTGTCTGTCTGGAGCTACTGAAGGAGCCGGTCACTACTGCCTGTGGACACAGTTACTGTAGAATCTGTATTGAGGACTGCTGGGATAACAATGTTCTGAGAGGGGTCTATAGCTGTCCTCAGTGCAGAGAGACCTTCACTCCAAGGCCTACTCTAAGGAAAAATAACATGTTGGCTGAGGTGGTGGAGGAACTGAAGAAGACAGGACTCCAGGCTGCTCCCTCTCCTGCTCTGTGCTATGCCGGACCTGGAGATGTGGCGTGTGATATCTGCAGAGGGACCAGAAAACAGAAAGCCCTCATGTCCTGTCTGGCGTGTCTGGCCTCTTACTGTGAGAGTCACCTCAAACCTCACTATGAATCTCCTACTTTCAAGAAGCACAAGCTGGTCAAAGCCACCGCACAACTACAGGAGAAGATCTGCTCTCATCATGACAAACTGCTGGAGGTTTACTGTCGTACCGATCAGCAGTGTATCTGCTATCAGTGTGTGATGGATGAACATAAAGGCCATGATACAGTGTCAGCTGCAGCAGAGAGGACTGAGAAACAGGTAAGACCAGAACAACTTGTTTGACTGTCTGATAAACAAAGAATTAAAGATACAGTAGGAACTAAGACTGTTTGAATATGAAATTATTCAAATGAAATTGATCCACGGCAGAACAAATATGAACACAAACCTTGAGTATATTGACATGTTAACCCAGATTCTCCAAATGTATCACCATTTTCTAAAGTCAAACACTATTATCATTCTGAATGGCCTTTAATGAGTTCAAAGTTCAGTCTCAACTCCTTGATACATTTACACCAACTGTTAAAACTATAATCATTCAAATAGCAACAAATCAACATTATATTGTAAAGGGACCATCAAGATTGTAGACCTTCCTCTCTATGGGTCCTATGTCACATGACTATACTATTGATCTGCAGGACAAATACAGCTTGATAGTGTTGTGGAAAGTCAGTACTGAGAGAGACTCGGTCATTTCTTAAACTACCATCTTTATTTAATATTGATTAATTATTGCAATAATGAAGCCGTCAATTCAACAGTCTTGACTGTCGGACCTGAGTGCTTGAATCATTCAGAGAACACCGGGTCTTTATATACCAAACCTAAAATGGCTTCAACCATGGCTGCCCCCCATGCAAACTGGGCACTATAACCCACCCTGTGTTCATCCTGATGTTTATCTGCATGGGGGGGTTATTCTACTCCTTCAGGATAAGTTTCCCAGATGAAAGGATTCTATTCTTTCAGGTTTCTCTCGAAAATCTTTCAGGTTTATCTCGAGTCACTGACACAGTCTTATCTATAGAATACAGGCTCAGTCAGACCGGAGACATTTGTCTCACATGCATTTTGTCAGCTTCAAGCGATCTCTATTAAAACCCATGTCCTCTACACCCAGACTATATCTAGTAAAACCTAGACTAGCTGCAGGAAGATAGAGTGGACACAATAAAACTCAGCCTTAGCAGACCAGTCTTACTCTTAGATAATTATATAACTGTTTACTATTAATATCAAATAAAACAGATAAGTATTTAATTTTTCTATCACAATTCCTCTCTATGGGCCCTATGTCACATTACTATACTATTGATCTACTGGACAAATTAAGCCTGATAGCTCATTGAAGAGTGATTCTCCACAGAGGCAGCTGGGGATGAGTCAGCAGAAGGTCCAGCAGAGATTCCAGGAGAGAGAGAAGGAGCTGAAGGAGCTCCAACAGGATGTGGAGTCTTTCAAGGTGAGTATTGTTGACCAGAGGAGACACACCAGTTCACTTCTCTCTTCCAGTCAGAGTGAGAGGAGAGGGGCCCCTCTCCAATGCCACTGACGGGAACAGGCTGTCTGGACCCCTTTCAGACAATAGACTGGTTAATGTAACCGACCGGATATGAACCTAGGTCTACTGCGGGAGAGACCAACATCTTGACCGTTACACCAAGAGGACAGTCCCCATTGGGCCGACACCGATTTTGAAGTCGCAAGCGGGCCTACCTCATCACATAACCATGACTGACTTGTGTCCCCTATACATTAACATGGAGCTCTCTCTCTCTCTCTCTCTCTCTCTCTCTCTCTCTCTCTCTCTCTCTCTCTCTCTCTCTCTCTCTCTCTCTCTCTCTCTCTCTCTCTCTCTCTCTCTCAAATGGGTTATATTGGCATGGGAAACAGATGTTTACATTGGTCAGGATTAAGAGAAAGCTTGTTGGACAATAAGAAAGCTTTGAACACAAAATCCAGAGAGGGACCAGCTGAGTATAAGACTGTCATCTGCATATAAATAGATGAAAGAGCTTCCTACTGCTTGAGCTATGTTGTTGATGTAAATTGAGAAGAGTGTGTGGCCTAGGACTCAGGGGGCAAAGGATGGGTCTAGCTCTGATACAGGGCAGGCTGCTGGAGGGAGTACCAGGAGGGAAGAGAGTAGGGCAGGGCCAAGTGGTGGTGAGGGTAATGCCATTACCATTGACGCCTTAGGGATGAGATTGAGTTTTACAAAATGATCAACAGTGTGGAGATGTTTCAGGAGGTATGGGGGCTCAGGGGGGCTGTCTTTACGGCTGGAGAGGAAGGGGTTGGATGTACGGTTGGAATGTGGAGCTGGATGGTGTATTGTACTGTGGTGTTGGGTACTGTATAATGTGATTGTGTGGAGGTTGTTGTGGCACACAATATGTTTTTAGGAGGGGGGGGGGGTGTTAGTGTAATAAGGATGGCTCATTAAATTAAGACAAGTCAGTCTCTCTCTCAACAGCGCTATGCAGTGAAGGGCAGTGATAAGATATTTGCTGAGCTGAGCCGCTCCATTGAGAGAAGGAGCTCTGAGGTGAAGGAGCTGATCAGAGCCCAAGTGAAGTCTCAAGTGAGTCAAGCTGAAGGACTCCTGGAGCAACTGAAGCAGGAGATAGCTGAGCTGAGGAAGAGAAGCACTGAGATGGAGCAGCTCTCACACACAGAGGATCACATAACTTTCCTCCAGGTAACTAAACTGCCTTGATTCATGTGATATGAAATTATCTGAATGCTGAAACCATTCATCTCAATCATTTGGTTCTGTTCTCTCTTTGTCTCCCTCTCTCTCTCTCTCTCTCTCTCTCTCTCTCTCTCTCTCTCCAGAGTTATCAGTCTCTCTCCAGTATCAGTGTATCTTCAGACTTACCCAGCATCGTTGTCCGTCCTCTTCAGTACTTTGGAGATGTGAGTAAGACTGTGTCTGAACTGAGAGAGAAACTAGAAGACTTCCTTAAAGGAGAATGGACCAAGATCTCCACTACAGGTGTGTTGAAAATAATAAGAACATCAACATTAGACCCTTGGAAGTTCCCTACTAGTCATATACATGTGGAATATGGTATGATGATAACATTCCCTCTCTCTGTCAATGTGTTTGTGTGTCTGTAGTGAATATAGTGGAGGTTGTACTGCTTCCAGAGCCCAAGACCAGAGAACAGTTGTTACAATGTGAGTCTCTTTATTGTGAAGTAACTAACAGTCTCTTTTCACTGACACTCCTAACAATCTCTATAAAAAATATATAGCAATAGTAGATCTAATCAAAGACTGGGTATCAATCTGACTCCTAATTTTTCTCTGATTTTGATCTCTGCTCTGCTCTAATCAAAGACAGGGTAGATACAGTATCTGATTAAAATTATTGTTCTAACTCCCCTCATTGGTCTTGGTATCTGCTCTGCTCTTCTTGCAGATTCCTGTCAGCTCACACTGGACCCAAACACAGCAGGCACACGTCTCTCTCTGTCTGAAGGGAACAGAAATGTGTCCCAAACACGCCAAGACCAACCATATCCTGGTCATCCAGACAGATTCACAAACAACTACCAGGTTCTGTGTAGAGAGGGTCTGTCTGGACGCTGTTACTGGGAGGTGGAGTGGAGTGGGGTGTATGTTATAACAACAGTCTCATATAAAGACATCAGCAGAACAGAGAGAGGTAATGCATTTGGATACAATGACAAGTCCTGGAGTTTACAGTGCTCTATTGATGGTTATTATTTCAGACACAATAATGTTGAGACTAAAGTATCAGGCCCTCAGTCCTCCAGAGTAGGAGTGTACCTGGATCACAAGGCAGGTACTCTGTCCTTCTACAGTGTCTCTGACACAATGACCCTCCTCTACAGAGTCCAGACCACATTCACTCAGCCCCTCTATCCTGGGTTTTGGCTCTCTGGTACTGCTGAGCTGGTTAAACTGTAGTAGGGTCCACATAGATAGTAGTCATGCTGGTGTAGTCTACAGCTGAGCTGGTTAAACTGTAGTAGGGTCCACATAGATACTAGTCATGCTGGTGTAGTCTATAGCTGAGCTGGTTAAACTGTAGTAGGGTCCACATAGATACTAGTCATGCTGGTGTAGTCTATAGCTGAGCTGGTTAAACTGTAGTAGGGTCGACATAGATACTAGTCATGCCGGTAGTGATGGTCCCCAGATGTGATGATTCATTCTGCTCTGTTTTATGTACAATGATTTAACTGATTTGATGTTCATTTTCATTTGTACATTTGATTTTTTCTGACTGATTTGAATTTTAAGAGATTTAATGTGCTCATATATAATAATAAAAAAAAAGTAATATTGTACATTTCCATGAATCATGATGTGTGGTGTTGATATATATTGGCTGTCATTCAGAACCATTGATCTGTTTTCTCAATTAGTTCTCTGTCTCTATGTAACTCTCCTCAGTATCATTGAACAGTTTGTAGGCTCGGTCCTAATTGATGTGTTTTCTGTCACCTGGAGCTGCATGAAAAATGGTCCAGGAACAAAAGGACAATTCAGGACTAGTCAGCCCACTACAAGCTGGTATCACTTACTTTCTACTAAACTATATGGTCTGTTTTCCCAGCCACAGATTAATCCTAGTCCTGGACTAAAAAGCATGTTCAATGTAGATGTCCGGGAAACTGGCCCGAAATGAGGCAACTTGCATCCTCCCATACTGCTCAGTCGAGCATCATTAAACCTGTCCAGCAGGTGGTGGTATTGACCAAACAACAAAACCAGCAGATATCTTGATTTGCCACTCAGTATATCAGTAATGTTCAGAATAGTACTTTAATATCATTGGAGATTGATGGTCTTTTTAATCCACTATCCAGAGTCAGGAACAGATGAAGTTAGGTCTGCTACTGTTCAGTGATTAAATATGACTTATGGTGATGGGAAATAAAAAATACAACACTAAACTTCATCTAGTAATAGTTTTCCTTTGTTATTTATTCCAAGGTGTCTTTAACTTGTAAATGGATTGTGTGGAGGTGAGCTAGTGGTGTGGCTGATAGAATAGAATGAAAAGGGAAGATGGGAGGGGAAATGGTAAAAATATACTTAACAAAATATACTTAACTTAATTACTTTTTTTCTCATCTGTTCAGCCAAGTTTAATCAAACCCAGATAAAGTTTTGTAAATGACTTTAAATAGTGAATTGGTAAAAGAAGGTTCAGGACAGCAGATTATTTCCCTTCAATGATATGAATTGCTGACGCGTTTCCCAGCAGCTTCTTGGTCAGAGCACTATTATAACACAGTGTTATTACACATCCACATTGACATGGAAAGGAACCATGATTACTGTCTATGTGTAACAGTCTGACACTGTGACAGATCACTCTGTTACATTGACATGGAAAGGAAACATGATTACTGTCTATGTGTAACAGTCTGACACTGTGACAGATCACTCTGTTACATTGACATGGAAAGGAACCATGATTACTGTCTATGTGTAACAGTCTGACACTGTGATAGATCACTCTGTTACATTGACATGGAAAGGAACCATGATTAATGTCTATGTGTAACAGTCTGACACTGTGATAGATCACTCTGTTACATTGACATGGAAAGGAACCATGATTACTGTCTATGTGTAACAGTCTGACACTGTGATAGATCACTCTGTTACATTGACATGGAAAGGAACCATGATTACTGTCTATGTGTAACAGTCTGACACTGTGATAGATCACTCTGTTACATTGACATGGAAAGGAACCATGATTACTGTCTATGTGTAACAGTCTGACACTGTGATAGATCACTCTGTTACATTGACATGGAAAGGAACCATGATTACTGTCTATGTGTAACAGTCTGACACTGTGATAGATCACTCTGTTACATTGACATGGAAAGGAACCATGATTACTGTCTATGTGTAACAGTCTGACACTGTGATAGATCACTCTGTTACATTGAATAACCATTGTTTCTTCAACAGAGAAGTGGAGCACGTTGATGTGTACAACAACAGCTGAAATAAGACAGAAACATTGAGAACATTTGGTATTTGTTTTCTAGACAGAAAGTAGATGTTTCATCCCCTTTTAGTCCCAAAATGAAATGTTTCAGTGAAACAAAAACAACTTTAACAACTTTATTAAGAACATAGATTCTAATAGATTCATATTTAATATTCTCAGAATTCATACAGTATAGACCACCATCTAGAAGACTGAGACATATCATTACATACAGTATAGAACACCATCTAGAAGACAGAGACATATCATTACATACAGTACAGAACCTCATCTAGAAGACAGAGACATATCATTACATACAGTATAGAACACCATCTAGAAGACATAGACATATCATTACATACAGTATATAACCCCATCTAGAAGACATAGACATATCATTACATATAGTATATAACCCCACATAGGAGACAGAGACATATCATTACATACAGTATAGAACACCATCTAGAAGAGATATCATTACATACAGTATAGAACACCATCTAGAAGACATATCATTACATACAGTATACAACACCATCTAGAAGACAGAGACATATCATTACATACAGTATAGAACACCATCTAGAAGACAGAGACATATCATTACATACAGTATAGAACACCATCTAGAAGACATAGACATATCATTACATACAGTATAGAACCCCATATAGAAGACAGAGACATATCATTACATACAGTATAGAACACCATCTAGGAGACAGAGACATATCATTACATACAGTATAGAACACCATCTAGAAGACAGAGACAGAGACATATCATTACATACAGTATAGAACACCATCTAGAAGACATAGACATATCATTACATACAGTATAGAACACCATCTAGAAGACATAGACATATCATTACATGCAGTATAGAACACCATCTAGAAGACATATCATTACATACAGTATAGAACACCATCTAGGAGACAGAGACATATCATTACATACAGTATAGAACACCATCTAGAAGACATAGACATATCATTACATACAGTATAGAACACCATCTAGAAGACATAGACATATCATTACATACAGTATATCATAGATGACATGTATAAATCCTTACTTTATATTTCCTGTACCACTTTCCATGACAGTAGCCTTATTAGTGGTTCGGGTTACTGCTGCTGGTACAGTGGAATAATGAGGCATCACAGTACCTGTTACACCACTGTAGTAACAGGACCAATTACACACCAATAAACACACTGTAATGTAAAGTGTTCCATCATTCTCAATGATCAGTCATTACATACAGTATTCATTTCACATACAGTACATTGTATCCATGTCAAGTCCCCCTCCACCGATTGTAGCTAATTATCTATTACACATTGTACAGTTTTACAACCACGTTTGAGTTATTATGGGCGCTAATAGTTATTGTCATATCACATCAGTTTAAGACATTACGGCATTCATTAAAAACATTATACATATGAACTACTTGGGGCGGCAGTTGGACTAGAAACCGCAAGGTTGCAAGTTCAAACCCCCGAGCTGACAAGGTACAAATCTGTTGTTCTTCCCCTGAACAGGCAGTCAACCCACTGTTAGGCTGTTATTGAAAATAAGAATTTGTTCTTAACTGACTTGCCTAGTTAAATAAAGGTTAAAAAAATAAACTGTTACCCTTTATATAATCGAACCACTCTACTTAACCTGGGAACTAAAATATTTGTCTCTATTAACATTGAAAACAGTTCTCTCTCTAACCCCTCCCTCCCTCTAACCCCTCCCTCCCTCTAACCCCTCCCTCCTTCTAACCCCTCCCTCCCTCTAACCCAGCCCCTCTTGCAGGAAACTCGCTTCTGTGGAAATGAAACTTTGTCGTCTGTCTGTGTGAGAGTGAACAACCGTCCAAATGGCTCAGCAGGGAGTTCTGCTGGACCAGGACCAGTTCTGTTGTTCTGTCTGTCTGGATCTACTGAAGGAGCCGGTGGCTATTCCCTGTGGACACAGTTACTGTAGGAGCTGTATTGAGGGCTGCTGGGATCAGGATGTTCTGAAAGGGGTCTATAGCTGTCCTCAGTGCAGACAGACCTTCACTCCAAGGCCTAATCTGAGAAAAAATAACATGTTGGCTGAGGTGGTGGAGAAACTGAAGAAGACAGGACTCCAGGCTGCTCCCCCTCCTGCTCTGTGCTATGCTGGACCTGTAGATGTGGCGTGTGATTTCTGCACTGGGACCAGAAAGCAGAAAGCCCTCATGTCCTGTCTGGTGTGTCTGGCCTCTTACTGCGAGACTCACCTCCAATCTCACTATGAATCTCCTGCTTTCAAGAAGCACAAGCTGGTCAAAGCCACTGCACAACTACAGGAAAAGATCTGCTCTCATCATGACAAATTGCTGGAGGTTTACTGTCGTACCGATCAGCAGTGTATCTGTTATCAGTGTTTGATGGATGAACATAAAGGCCATGATACAGTGTCAGCTGCAGCAGAGAGGACTGAGAAACAGGTAAGACCAGAACAACTTGTTGGTGACTGTCTGACAAACAAATAATTAAAGATACAGTAGGAACTAAGACTGTTTGAATATGAGATCATTCAAATGAAAGTGATCCTCAGCAGAACAAATATGAACACAAACCTTGAGATTCACCATTTTCACCAAAAGTTTCACCATTTTCTTAAGTCAAACACTATTATCATTCTGAATGCCCTTTTATGAGTCAAACGTTCAGTCTCAACCCCTTGATACCTGTAGGCCTACCATAACAACTATAATAATTCACAGAGCAACATAATATCATATTGTAAAGGGACCATCAATATTTTAGACCTTCCTCTCTATGGACCCTATGTCACATGACTATACTAGTTGGAAGGGTTTTACTATTGATCTACTGGACAAATAAAGTTTAATAGCTCATTGAAGAGTGATTATCCACAGAGGAAGCTAAGGATGAGTCAGCAGAAGGTCCAGCAGAGATTCCAGGAGAGAGAGAAGGAGCTGAAGGAGCTCCAACAGGCTGTGGAGTCTTTCAAGGTGAGTATTGTTGACCAGAGGAGACACACCATTTCACTTTTCTTCTCCATTCAGAGAGAGGGAGAGGGACCCCTATCCAATATCACTGACCCCACTGTTGGTAACAGGCTGCTTGGACCCCTTTCAGACAATAGACTGCTTAATGTAACTGACAGGATATGAACCCAGGTCTACTGCAGGAGAAACCAACATATTGATCGTTACACCAAGAGGAAATTCCCTATTGGGCCAACACTGAATTTGAAGTCGCAGGCGCGCCTACCTCATCGGTCATGAGTAACCATGACCGACTCATGTCCCCTATACATTAACATGGAGCTCTCTCTCTCTCTCAATTGAATTGAATTCATAGGGCTTCATTGGCATGGAAAATATATGTTTACATTGCCAAAGCAAGTGAAATAGATAATAAACAAAAATGAATAAAAAAACAGAAATTAACAGTAAACATTACACTCTCAAAAGTTTCAAAAGAATAGAGACATTTCAAATGTTATAATTCAAGTGCAAACAGAGTGAGCCGTGCACCAGACTGAGTTCTGGAGGTGAAATGGATGTGAATGAGGGAGAGTTAAGTGAGGTATAAGGTGTGGTGAAGAGCTCAGAACCAGAGCCTGACATCAATGGACATGATAAAGAAGAATCTGGTGCAGTAGGAGTTACATTTTTGGAGAATGTGGATCCATACATTTTGGCAGATCCATGTGTGGTTTCAGGGTGGGTGGGAAAGGAGTTGGGGTCAGTTGAATCAGTGAAGGTAACCTGTAGTGGACCTGACCAGGGCGCTCCGTGTCACACAACTTGGGTCAAGATCTGTTTCTTGTTTTACTCTCAGGAACAGGGCACCATTGAAAGGAGTTTCAGGTACAAAGTTTATGGTCATGTTGCAGGAGTTTGTAGGAGGGAGATTCCAAGATGTGGGAAGTGTGCAGGAGGGAATGGGATAGAGGATTGTGTAGTTTGGTGGATAAAGCCTAAAGGCTAAAAGGCTAAAAAAAGGCGATTTACAGATTTTTCACCTAGTCGGCAGTGGGATACGAACCATCCACCTTTCGGTTATTGCCCAACGCTTTTAACCGCTAGATTACAAACAACTAAATATTAAACACAAAAGGTCAAATGGTAGTAGATAAATGGTAGCTGGTTAAATAAACGACTGCTGTTATAACTTTCAGACTGCCATTGTTTTGTGGAAATAGGGACATGTCTGTCTACTTCTCCAAGTATCTCTAATAGATGTATTTATTTTAATGGTTTGAAGTTCTACATCATTTTAATCAGGAAAACCTATTATTTCTAATGATCTAAGTTTGGGCAGCGTACAATGTTGTTACCAATTGATAATAGTTAATAGGTAAAACATAAAATACTCCTGAAACTCTGAGGTCGTCCCATTGTTTCCTAAAGGGGAAATATAGGTATGTCTGTTTATTTTACAAAATATCTCACAATGTGTATATTTAGATGTTTTCATGTCAGACACCATTTTAATCAGGATAATCTCCTCTTTCTAATGACTGGGCAGCGTCCTCTGCTGTTATCTATCGCAAGACCAGAAGTTGGAATTTCTTTCCTACTTCCTGGTAATGCAGACATAAACACACTTGGCAACATCGAGGTGCAGATGTTAACTTTCTACACCAGTTGTTATTTTTCAGCTTCGTCCTAAGAACAGGTTTTAGTGGTAAAATAAAAAGGTGCCACTTATGGGAAATAGAATTCTAAGCATCATAGCATCATAGCATCATCAACAGAAAGAGGCTCTGAAGATTTGTTTAAATTAATTTGCTATGGCTTCACTAGTGTTCCAGCTCAGACAACGTTCTTTGGATGTTTTGACTGGATCTATTGTCCAGCCTACTAGGACTCAGGGGGCAGAGGCTGGGTCTAGCTCTGCTATGGGGCAGGATACTGGAGGGGGGACCAGGAGGGAAGAGAGTAGAGCAGGACCAAGTGGTGGTGTGCAGGACACTGGAGGAGGGACCAGGAGGGAGGAGAGTAGAGCAGGGCCAAGTGGTGGTGTGCAGGCCGTGGAGAAAGCTGTGGTGAGGAGGGTTGCAGCTGGGTTACTGAGCAAAGGCAGGTTGCTGTTGTAACAGAGACTCCAGTGGGTAAAGACTTGGTGGGCTCATCACAGGAAATATTTCCTGTCATTGGGGAGGAGGCACTGATCAGGGAGGAAGTGCAGGGGAGCAGACTGGGGAGGAGGAGGAAGTTATTGTGCCAATGGAGGAGGAAGACGGGGGGTGAGTCTGCGGATGAAGAGGCCTTATTTTCAGACGTCTCATTGGACCCAGAGCTGACAGCCAGTCAGGCGGAGGGCCCAGTATATATCTGGGCTCTGAGGGGTGGGTTAGAAAGAACTGGGAAGGACTGTCACAAGTGGTTGAGTCGAGGATGAAGAAGTGGAGGTGTCTCCTCTCCCAAGTGTCATACAGAGGGAGGGTGCTGATCATCAACAACTTGGCAGCATCCTCCCTTTGCCAGAAACGGTCCACTCTCAACCCCCCGGTGGTCTGCTTGTGGACCTACAGAGTAAGTTAGTGAATTATTTTCTGGTCTGGGCGTCACTGGCTGAGGGTGTCAGTGCTGTACCTGCCTGTCCAGGAGGGGGACAAGGCCTGGTGGACCTGGAGAGCAGGGTGGCAGAGTTATGACTCAAAGTGGTGCAGAGGCTACTGTACCTACTGTCTCTCTCTGTCTCTCTCTCTCTGTCTCACTCAACAGAGTTCTGCACAGGCAGCAGTGGAGGACTGTGATCAGATCTTCACTAAGCTGATCCGCTCTATTGAGAGAAGGAGCTCTGAGGTGAAAGAGCTGATCAGAGCCCAAGAGAAGGCTCAAGTGAGTCAAGCTGAAGGACTCCTGGAGCAACTGAAGCAGGAGATCGCTGAGCTGAGGAAGAGAAGCACTGAGCTGGAGCAGCTCTCACACACAGAGGATCACATCCATTTCCTCCAGGTAACTAAACTGCCTTGATACATGTGATATTAAATTAACTTAATGTGAAACTATTCATCTCAATCATTATGTTGTCCTGTCTCTCTCTCTCTCCCTGAATAACCTCTGTCTCTCTGTCTCTATGTCTGTCTGTCTGTCTGTCTCTCTCTCTCTCTCTCTCTCTCCAGAGTTATCAGTCTCTCTCTAGTATCAGTGTATCTTCAGACTTACCCAGCATCGTTGTCCATCCTCTTCAGTACTTTGGAGATGTGAGTAAGACTGTGTCTGAACTGAGAGAGAAACTAGAAGACTTCCTTAAAGGAGAATGGAACAAGATCTCCACTACAGGTGTGTTGAAAATAATAAGAACATAAACTTTAGACCATTGAAAGTTCCCTACTAGTCATATACATGTGGAATATGGTATGATGATAACATTCCCTCTCTCTGTCAATGTGTTTGTGTGTCTGTAGTGAATATAGTGGATGTTGTACTGCCTCCAGAGCCCAAGACCAGAGAACAGTTTTTACAATGTGAGTCTCTTTATTGTGAAGTAACTAACAGTCTCTTTTTACTGACACTCCTAACAATCCCTCTAGAAATATATAGCAATAGTAGATCTAATCAAAGACTGGGTATCAATCTGACTCCTCATATTTCTCTGATTTGATCGCTGCTGTGTTCTAATCAAAGACAGGGTAGATACAGTATCTGACATAACTTATTGTTCTAACTCCCCTCATTGGTCTCTTCTCTGCTCTTCTCCCAGATTCCTGTCAGCTCACACTGGACCCAAACACAGCACACACACACCTCTCTCTGTCTGAAGGGAAAAGAAAAGTGACCTATACAGGCCAAGTCCATCCATATCCTGACCATCCAGACAGATTTACCAACGACGAGCAGGTTCTGTGTAGAGAAGGTCTGTCTGGACGCTGTTACTGGGAGGTAAAGTGGAGTGGGGAGGATGTTGATATAGCAGTCTCATATAAAAACATCAGCAGAACAGAGACAGGTAATGATGGTGCATTTGGATACAATAACAAGTCCTGGAGTTTACAGTGTTATCGTGGTAGTTATTATTTCAGACACAATAATGTTAAGACTAAAGTATCAGGCCGTCAGTCCTCCAGAGTAGGAGTGTACCTGGATCACAAGGCAGGTACTCTGTCCTTCTACAGTGTCTCTGACACAATGACCCTCCTCTACAGAGTCCAGACCACATTCACTCAGCCCCTCTATCCTGGGTTTTGGCTCATTGGTACTGCTGAGCTGGTTAAACTGTAGTAGGGTCCATATAGATACTAGTCATGCTGGTATAGTCTATTGCTGAGCTGGTTAAACTGTAGTAGGGTCCACATAGATACTAGTCATGCTGGTATAGTCTATAGCTGAGCTGGTTAAACTGTAGTAGGATCCACATAGATAGTAGTCATGCTGGTGGTGATGGTCCCCAGATATAATGGTCTGTTTTTCTGTACAATAATTTGTCTGACTGTATAATTGAATTAAAATGTAATGTACTTATTTTTATCAAATATTTTAATCTTGTACATTTCCATGAATCATGATGTATGGTGTTGATGTATATTGGTAGTCATTCAGAACCATCGATATGTTTTCTCAATTGGGTCTCTGTCTCTATGTAGTTCTCCTCAGTGGCATTGAACAGGTAGTATCACTAAGTAACTAACTAAACTATATGGGATAGGTACCATCACTTACTAACTAACTAAACTATATGGGACAGGTACTATCACTTACTAACTAACTAAACTATATGGGACAGGTACTATCACTTACTAACTAACTAAACTATATGGGACAGGTACTATCACTTACTAACTAACTAAACTATATGGGACAGGTACTATCACTTACTAACTAACTAAACTATATGGAACGGACACAGATTAATCCTAGTCCTGGACTAAAAAGTATGTTCAATGTAGAGGTCCAGGAAACCGGCCCTAAATTTGGCATCTTTCATCCTCCCATACTGCTCAGTCAAGCAACATTAAACCTGTCCAGCAGGTGGTGGTATTGACCAAACAATAAAACCAGCAGATATCTTGACTTGCCACTCAGTTTATCAGTAATGTTCAGAATAGTACTTTAATATCATTGGAGATTTATGGTCTTTTTAATCCACTATCCAGAGTCAGGAACAGATGAAGTTGGGTCTGCTACTGTTCAGTGATTAAATATGACTTATGGTGATGGGAAATAAAAAATACAACATTAAACTTCATCTAGTAATAGTTTTCCTTTGTTATTTATTCCAAGGTGTCTTTAACTTGTAAATGGATTGTGTGGAGGTGAGCTAGTGGTGTGGCTGATAGAATAGAATGAAAAGGGAGGATGGGAGGGGAAATGGGCAGACATATCAGACAGATGAGGGAGAGAAAGATTTTCATCCAGGAGTTAGTGTCTCTGTTCCAAATAGCTCCCTATTCCCTGCGTAGTGCACTAGGCTTTATTAGACCTGATCTAAAGTAGTGTTCTAGATGTTAGATTGTTTCTCCCTGTCATTACAACAAGACAATATGGTCATGACTTTAGTGGTTTCCTCTTTGTTTTTATTGTTAGTTTGTTATGTGTGTTGTCAGGTTGTTCCTCTGTGTTCCTAATTGAAAATCCATTAACAATGAATCACAAAGTAATCATATTCCAGTTGTGTTTAGACAACTTCATGTCTGACATCCCCCAGTTCTGTTCAGACCCATTGAACTGGGTCACATTCTAAATGGTGACTTGTATTGATCGTCTATACTGGACCTAACTGTGGTTAACCAGACTGGAGGGGTTCTGATCACATATTCCCTCATCTCCACAACTTTACCTGATGTTCTCTCTTTCGCTCTCTTTCTATCTCTTTCTCTCGCTCTCTTTCTCTCTCTCTCTCTCTATAGAAAACAGACACCCTCAATATGGTTTCATTCCTGTAGTTATCAGGACACATGGGGTGTGTCCCAATGATCTCTCCTTTCTAAATGTGAACTTGTCCACTCCCCTTCATGGATTATAAAGGAAATGACTGGTATATGTAAACTCCCTCTACCCCATGCCAACACCAACCCAATGCTTTTACATTTGTTTACACTTCAGGAGGAAGGAGAGATTATTGGGACACCTACATGGAGTGATGATAGAGGGATGTGAAAGAGGAGAGAGGTAATGGTTGTACTCCCCCATGGAGTGATGATAGAGGGATGTGAAAGAGGAGAGAGGTAATGGTTGTACTCCCCCATGGAGTGATGATAGAGGGATGTGAAAGAGGAGAGAGGTAATGGTTGTACTCCCCCATGGAGTGATGATAGAGGGATGTGAAAGAGGAGAGAGGTAATGGTTGTACTCCCCCATGGAGTGATGATAGAGGGATGTGAGAGAGGTAATGGTTGTACTCCCCCATGGAGTGATGATAGAGGGATGTGAAAGAGGAGAGAGGTAATGGTTGGACTCCCCCATGGAGCGATGATAGAGGGATGTGAAAGAGAGGTAATGGTTGTACTGGACTTATTTTATTCCCTCATTAATGACATTCTTTTTCTACATAATTTCATAAGACAAAATAGTTAATGTTAGATAATGCTCACTTCCATAACAGTCATTGAAGTGTTGGATGAGACAGGACCCTGGCTTCACCGGGGATATTTGTTGGACAGATCACAACAGGTGAAGAGGGCCTCACCACTGAGAGGAAAACATCACTGGTCCACCTCTGCATCAGGTCAGCTATGTTGATCAGTACTGTCGGAACTGTAGGAACTGTAGGAACTCCACTGACCTGGTACCATCTATGGAGTTGTCATTTTAATATCAGTTTAACCCCATTACTGCTATAACACACATACACCATGTTAATAGAATGAAATGGATCCAGGTTCCATTTATTCTACAATAGATTTACTGCCTGTGGAACACTTCTCCAAAGTAGTCTGAAATCAAGATGACTGCAGGTCTGAATCCCAAACTAATGGGGGGAAATGGCTCCATCTAATGAGATGGTATTTAGAGGTATGAACCTTTGCTATTGGGGTGAAAGATCCCCTTAACATACAGTATCAGTCAAAAGTTTGGACACACCTACTCATTCAAGGGTTTTTCTTTATTTTTACTATTTTCTACATTGTAGAATAATAGTGAAGACATCAAAACTATGAAATAACACATGGAATCACATAGTAACCAAAAACGTGTTAAACAAATCAAGTGGAGGCCAGGTCATCTGATGCATCACTCCATCACTCTCCTTCATGGTCAAATAGCCCTTACACAGCCTGGAGGTGTGTTGGGTCATTGTCCGGTTGAAAAACAAATGATCCCACAAATGATCCCACTAAGCGCAATCCAGATGGGATGGCGAATCACTGCAGAATGCTGTGGTAGCTATGCTGGTTAAGTGTGCCTTGAATTCTAAATAAATTACTGACAGTGTCACCAGCAGAGCACCAACACATCTCCTCCTCCATGCTTCACAGTGAGAACCACACATGCAGAGATCATTTGTTCACCTACCCTGCGTCTCACAAAGACACGGCTGTTGGAACCAGAAATATTACATTTGGACTCATCAGAACAAAGGACAGATTTCCACAGGTCTAATGTCCATCGCTTGTGTTTCTCGGCCCAAGCCATTTTCTTCTTATTATTGGTGTCCTTTAGTAGTGGTTTCTTTGCAGTAATTGATAGTCATTTGCATTTCACTTGATAGGAGATGGTGTGATGGTGTGGGGGTGATTTGCTGGTGACACTGTCGGTGATATTTCGAATTCAAGGCACACTTAACCAGTATGGCTACCAGAGCATTCTGCAGCGATACACCATCCTATCTGGTTTGGGCTTAGTGGGACTATCATTTTTTTCTCATCTGATTGTCTGATTGTCTGTCAGGTGTGTCCCAACTTTTGACTGGTCCTGTAGTTTCTGTAGTGCAGAAAGTATGATGCCGTCCTAGTTCTGCTCTATGTCCTGCTCCAAGGAAAGACTCATCTCTGGACACTCTCACATACCCTGTTACCTGCTGCACTGCTCCCCACCTGCTCTGGTCTGTCTCTCCTAGTCTGGTACAGGTTCCCCCCCCGCCTGTCCTGGTCTGTCTCTCCCAGTCTGGTACAGATGCCCTCGACACTCTCTCTCTCCCTCTACATCGCTGACTTGTTAAATTATCTGCTGTTGGAATATTTGATTAGTAATATTTGTTATGTTTGTATTATTATTTAGGAAAAATGTTTATATGAATTCATAGCTCATTTAATGAGAGTTTGAGTTGAGTTTGTGTTGGCTACATGTCTTAGATTGCTTAGTGCTGTGTTTCTCTCAGGTCAAACGATGAGGCAATAAGTAACATGTTGCTGTTGTTCATGTTGCTGTTGTTCAAGCACGTGGGAGAAACCACACGCTTGCTCTGTGAATGAGGAAATATATGACTGTTTCTCCCTCGAGTTTTGGGAGAAACCACACGCTTGCTCTGTGGAGTTTTGGGAACCTTAACCTTGGCTCCTGTTTACATATAGTTGTATCTTGTTGTTATAGATCATATACTACTGCTGGCTCTCTGGGTTGTATTTTCAGATTATCACAGCATGTCAACTCTGAGTTTGTCCTGATGGGTGATCTGAATCAGGATTGGTTAACATCTAGTTCTGATCATCTCAAAATTCTATGCAATACCTACAATCTCACTCAGATTGTCAACAGTGTAATGAGGTTGAATATAAAGTATCCTCTGAAATCCTCTTTGACTGATTGGATTTTAACCAATACTCTTCATTATTTTAATGCTTCTGGAATTTTATTTTATTTTACAAATGACATAAATCAAATCAAATCTAATTTTATTTGTCACATACACATGGTTAGCAGATGTTAATGCGAGTGTAGCGAAATGCTTGTGCTTCTAGTTCCGACAATGCAGTAATAACCAACAAGTAATCTAGCTAACAATTCCAAAACTACTACCTTATAGACACAAGTGTAAGGGGATAAAGAATATGTACATAAAGATATATAAATGAGTGATGGTACAGAGCGGCATAGGCAAGATACAGTAGATGGTATTGAGTGCAGTATATACATATGAGATGAGTATGTACACAAAGTGGCATAGTTAAAGTGGCTAGTGATACATGTATTACATAAAGATGCAGTAGATGATATAGAGTACAGTATATACATATACATATGAGATGAATAATGTAGGGTATGTAAACATTATATTAGGAAGCATTGTTTAAAGTGGCTAGTGATATATTTTACATCATTTCCCATCAATTCCCATTATTAAAGTGGCTGGAGTTGAGTGAGTGTGTTGGCAGCAGCCACTCAATGTTAGTGGTGGCTGTTTAACAGTCTGATGGCCTAGAAGCTGTTTTTCAGATAGAAGCTGTTTTTCAGTCTCTCGGTACCAGCTTTGATGCACCTGTACTGACCTCGCCTTCTGGATGATAGCGGGGTGAACAGGCAGTGGCTCAGGTGGTTGTTGTCCTTGATGATCTTTATGGCCTTCCTGTGACATCGGGTGGTGTAGGTGTCCTGGAGGGCAGGTAGTTTGCCCCCGGTGATGCGTTGTGCAGACCTCACTACCCTCTGGAGAGCCTTACGGTTGTGGGTGGAGCAGTTGCCGTACCAGGCGGTGATACAGCCCGACAGGATGCTCTCAATTGTGCATCTGTAGAAGTTTGTGAGTGCTTTTGGTGACAAGCCGAATTTCTTCAGCCTCCTGAGGTTGAAGAGGCGCTTCTGCGCCTTCTTCACGATGCTGTCTATGTGGGTGGACCAATTCAGTTTGTCTGTGATGTGTACACCGAGGAACTTAAAACTTACTACCCTCTCCACTACTGTTCCATCGATGTAAGTGATCACTGTGCTACTGCCTGTGTGAGAGATGGTAAAATTCCGAAGCATTCTCCACATGTCATTACGAAAGGACACTGGAAGGGGTTTGATAATCAAGGTTTTTTACATGATGTATCTATCTATTGAATGGAATGAATCCCTGATGTTGAACTAGCCTTTAGTTACATGCACAACGTATTCCAGGATGTATGCAATAGGCCCCTTTAAATAAATTCAGGTTTAAGGGCAGAGAGAACCCCTGGTTTACTGAGGAACTTACTAAAGTCATAAGGGAACAAAATGCTATATGGGCTAAAGCAAGAGGGTCAGCGGGTGATTGGATGGCTTTTAAACGTCTTTGAAATATGGCCGTGGCTTTGATCTGAAAAGTGAAAGCAGACCACTACCTGAAATCTACTTCAGATCATTTAAATAATCCCTCCACATTTTGTCAAGAAGTGAAAGGTTTGGAGTGAAAAGAAGATTCACAGCTTCCCAAACTATTGTTGGTGGACACTCAGGTTGTAACTGAGAGAACCTCCATTCTGAAAGCTTTGAATAAGCATTTAATAGATGCAGGCAGTTTTCGCCAGGTTCTCCTTCTCACCCTTCTCTGGTTCCGAAGTGTGTAAAGCCGTGAAAGAAATTGCTAGAAAGAAATCACCTGGCCCTGATGAACTAGACCCCCACTTCCTCCACCTAGCTGCTGACATCATTACTCCCCCCTATATGTTTTTAGCTCACGCTTGACGTTAAGGAAATCCCCAAGTTATGGAAATCTGCTTTTGTACTGCCTCTCCTGAAAGGTGGAGATCCTTCGCTACTTGACAACTATTGACCCATATCAAAATTGTCTGTACTGTCAAAGGTACTGGAGTCCTTAGTTAGTAGGCAGCTGAAGGCCTACCTCCAAGAAAACAACATCTTAAATGGAATGCAGTCAGGCTTTAGGTCTGGCCACAGCACTGTTTCAGCAACATGGACGGTTTTAAATGACATCCACTGTGCTCTTGATAAGAAGTGTGTCTGTCTTTATTGATTTGTCGAAGGCTTTTGACACCGTGGACCATGCTGTGTTAGTGCTAAGGTTAAAATATTGTGGAATTACAGGTCATGATATAGATTGGTTTTTTAATTACCTATCAAATCGTACACAATGTGTAATGGAGGATGGTTATAATAGAGTTGTGTTCAAGTGTTCTGCAAGGTTGTATTTTGGGCCCACTGTTTTTCCTTTTGTATATCAACAACATTGGGTTATCATATTGAAACATCAGATTTTTATGCAGATTATACTGTTCTTTATTCAAGTGGTGGTAGTTTATCTTTATCTTTTGAAAAGAGCATTTAACATCATACAACAGAAACTGTATAATTTGAAGCCAGTTCTGAATTTCAAATGCCAGGCATGTTACTAATCATGTCATTGCTACATTGGCTGGACATAGTATAGAGCCAGTCAAAGTGTATAAATATTTGGGTGTGTGGGTTGATGTCAAACTGAGCTTCACTGTTCATGTGGAGAACTTGATAAGGAACTTGATAAGGAAGCTCTGGCTGAAAATAGGATTTTATTACTGGCATAAGGCTTGTTTTTCTCTGGAGTCCAGGAAGGAGCTGGTACGATGTACATTACTGGCAGTTTTAGAGATGTTATATATATATATGCAGGCCTCAACCACTACCCTTGATTCAGTATATCATTCAGCCCTCAGGTTCATTACCAATCAAAAACGTCAAACACATCATTGTGATCTCTACAGCGTCATTGGCTGGTCGTCATTGACCTTGCGTAGGCTTAAACTGTAGCAGTAAGTGGTGGCAGAGAAGTCAGGCGCAGGAGAGCAGAACTGGGTAATAACCAAAGATTTATTAAGCAAAACCAACGGCATCCAGAACAACAAGATAAATGGGCACAAAAATAACCCATCGTGTGCTCACGGGGAACGTGCACTTCAATAAACAATCCTACACAAAGACATGGGGGGAACAGAGGGAACAGAGGGTTAAATACACAACAAGTAAAAAGAGGGAAATGGAAAACGATGGCTATGAGACCGGCGACGCCGAGCGTCGCCCGAACAAGGAGAGGACCCGACTTCGGTTTATAAGGCTATATTGGGTAAAATGACATTTTATCTTTGTTCTTTTTTAATCAGGTCGGTAAATAAATATCAATTACAGTCCCATTTTCATTTGCTTGTAACAGTAACAAAAATTAGAACAGGTCATGGTAGAAATAGTTTTAGTTACTCAGCTCCGTGGTCCTGGAATTCTCTCCTGAACATTTTAAATTTGATGATCTATATTCGTTGGTGGAGTTTAAACACTTGATCATTGTAAATATAGTAGAGTGTAATTGTCTTTAGGACAGCTGTTTTTTAGTCAAGACTTTTGTGTTTTTTAACATAATATGTAATTGTTGTACTGTGTGTGTTTATAGTTTTGTTTAATGTTGTGTTAGTGTATGTAAGTTGTTTTGTCTGAAACGTTGTTCCCCCTGCTGCTATTGGACCAGGTCTCTCTTGGAAAAGAGATGTTATCTCAATGAGAAAAACCTGGATAAATAAAGGTTAAATTATATATTTTTCTATGAATGGATAGCATACGATCATAGATACAATTTGGCCCCATAAGCCTACAAACATTTACAACAGCAAAATCACAATAATCACGAGAATGGCTTCAGATCAAAGTCGACGTTGAGACCAACGGGAGCAATGGTCTGTAAATTAAAGATCCAGACAGCCTCTCGTTTTAACAATAAATTGTCGAGGTCACGCCCTCTCCTAGGGAGGGTGGCATGTTCGGTGCCGATATAACGTAGGGACGAAATCGATTGGTTCGCAACCAAAAAGTGGGCCTCAACTAGGTATGTCGAGATTTTTAACCTAATGGTGCTACGATGCTCCGATATTCGGAATTTTAATTCGCACTTTGTTTGTCTTTGCCTGTCTGTCTACACTATGTATGTGATGTAGGAGGAAAACCTGCTATTATCTGTCTACACCAGTTGTCACAACCGGTAGATCTCGATCAGTGTTTCTATTTGTTTTATTAGTCTCGGTGCTGTTGGTGGTAGGTGTAGCCAAATCAGCTGCCCTGCGCGCCGGGTAAGAAAACTGTTGTCATTTCATGTGTCTGAAGGAACAAACTCTGCCTTCCCAGTGTGCCTGGAGAGGAAATCATGTGCACTATGCTTACCGCTGGCCAATCTGATTCCGCAGATGACCGAGTCTGCACTAAGGTAGCAGGCATAAAAGAAAGCTGGGGCAAAATTAATACTTTGAGATTTCAAACAAATGACTAGAGAGAGACTGTCAACTAATACAGCAACGAGCTGCTGTTTTTATGAGTTCATGTTTAAGTTCTTACTCAGCACTGTCAACACTTTATTTTCAACACTGTTATAACCCATCAAATGTGCGTTCTTCCTATTTCCAGTCAGCGCTACAACAAGCAGTGAAGCAGTAATGAATGAGGAGGAACGTGTTTATATAGGCCTGCGTTGTTACTATTATTAGCGGCTTGGGTCTTTTTTAATATAGAGGAATATTTCACTTTCTCTGTTCATAGGAGTAACAACATGAATTTGTGCATGAGGCAGAAGTAATGCGGTGCGACTCGAGTTTCGCAATCAGCTGGAAGACGGTGTCCCTTTTTGGTCAGTGTCACAGGAAGAAAGAGAGAGTAGAGGGATGTTGAGAGACGGACCCTCAGTCTGCTGCTCTCTCCCTCCGCTGAGACTGCTCTCTCCCTCCGCTGAGTCTGACCCTCAGTCTGCTGCTCTCTCCCTCCGCTGAGACTGACCCTCAGTCTGCTGCTCTCTCCCTCCACTGAGACTGACCATCAGTCTGCTGTTCTCTCCCTCCGCTGAGACTGACCCTCAGTCTGCTGCTCTCTCCCTCCGCTGAGACTGACCATCAGTCTGCTGTTCTCTCCCTCCGCTGAGACTGACCCTCAGTCTGCTGCTCTCTCCCTCCGCTGAGACGGACCCTCAGTCCTTGGTCAATCACATCTTGTTTCTCAGCTCAAGGAGCAGTTGGGTAGAGTAGAGGATGGTGTTTTAGCAGATGGATGAGTTGGTAAGAGATGTGAAGGAGTAGAGGATGATGTTATATCAGATGGATGAGTTGGTAAGAGATGTGAAGGAGTAGAGGATGGTGTTATATCAGATGGATGAGTTGGTAAGAGATGTTAAGGAGTAGAGGATGGTGTTTTAGCAGATGGATGAGTGTGTAAGAGATGTGAAGGAGTAGAGGATGGTGTTATATCAGATGAGTTGTGAGAGGTGCTTGATGTGCCAAACCTGGAGATCATCTGGGATCTCACAGTATCAGGGGCTTTGTGGAACATTTCAGCCGGAGTACATATTTTTGTCGATATTGTTCACGTTGACAGAGTAACATTTGAGTCTAGGACAAGCAAGGAGTGACACAGCTGGTGACATCAAGGATACATTAACATTTGAGCCATCACGCCCTTCCCCTTCACAGTCATCCTCCACATCCAGCCCTTCCCCTTCACAGTCATCCTCCACATCCAGCCCTTCCCCTTCACAGTCATCCTCCACATCCAGCCCTTCCCCTTCACAGCCATCCTCCACATCCAGCCCTTCCCCTTCACAGCCATCCTCCACATCCAGCCCTTCCCCTTCACTGTCATCCAACACAACCCTGTCATCAACCAGTACTGTAGACCTGGACATCTGACCGGAGAACTTCACTGTTCCTTGGGGCAAAATGTCCATGAACCTGAGATCAGCCATCACCAGAGGCACACGGCCAACCCCAGGAGAACCAATATAGATGGTGAGAATTACAGTAGATGCAATGAGAATTATTGAGCCTAATCCGACAAGAGCAGATTGCCATACAACAGCCAAGAGGATGGTACAACAGTACCCAAAAAGCTTCACTGATACAATGAAAGGTGGCACTACAATTGGGAGTGGCAATGGATCCCTCTTAAATCAGATGAAAACAGGCGTTGAGCATAAGAATGGTGATAATCCTCTGGTAGGGCTAAGAAAGAGAAAAACACTCTCAGGCTCATTGACTGTAGTCAGTGCAAGAGGGCCGACTGACAAACACGGCTGTGTAAGATGGCAGCCTGACTTTCCCACAGAAGAAACTTTGGAGGCAAAGTGTTATATAAATAATCTAATATAAAGTGTTACTGGCAGACCAAAGCTCTGGTTAAACCGGATGCCCTCAGATAACTCTGGGCCCAGTGTCCTCAGTCAAGTCTAGAGCCTGTGTGCAATAACATGATTATCCGAAGGACACACAGCTGCCATCACGCAAATATACTCCCCTGTAACTGCAAAGAGCAGCCTGCAACACTAACAAGCTTAGAAGTGCCAAGTTATCTCACTGACATTGACCCTTGCATGCACTCCTGCATAAACAGGAAACACCTGAGTCTAAAGCAGACATTACCAGTCACTAAATCCACGCTTCCTTGACACACATACATCTCATGAAGCACTGTACACTCACACTCTACCCCCCCCCCCCCCCCCCTACTGGTGGACTTTGCTGTGCACCAATGGGGCTCCTGCTCTGGCTAGAAGCAGGCCCGCCTCCAACTCTTCAGGACCAGTCAGAAGACCAACACGACGAGACCCCACCTACATTATTCTGTGTATACATTCTGTTGTAAACTCTGGCTAAGCACCCTTTCTGGGCTGACTCCTTCTGAGCCAAAGGAATAGGGTCCGTGCACGTTAAACTGCAAGACAAAATAACTTTGACCAATAAAATGCCTTTTTGATACACCTGATTCCACTCTGTCCAGCGTCGTTGTTTTGCATTCCCTTTCCTGTATGAAACACCAACAAAAGCGTAAGAAATTGGAGCAGCTTTATTCCAGAGAAGGGCCGGCCGGAGGTGACAGAGGACAACTCTTGCAGCTCATGCAAGCAACGTTTTACTTACAGGGCAGTGCCATCAACGCTAGCCCAGGCACCTAAGATAGCCGAGCGGAGGAGTAAGTGTCAATACCTTTTCACACAGAAGGAACTCTACAACCACTTCAAGTTACTGACAGATGTCTCAATTATCATACAGTACTTCCTCCAGAAACCAACAAATGAAGAGGTTGGGCACATCCTGTCAAGGTTTGAAAAGGGTGGAGCAACTGCAGTTGGCCCTTGTGTTGTCCTCCTGCTGACAGCCCATTTCAAAGACAGGACGGATGTACTCCTTCTACAGACCGATGGGAGTTTTACATTCATCTGTATCTCTGCATTTCTATGTATGTATTCTATGTATTGTATCTATGTATGTATTCTATGTATTTTATCTATGTATGTATTCTATGTATTTTATCTATGTATGTATTCTATGTATTGTATCTATGTATGTATTTCTATGTATTTTATCTATGTATGTATTCTATGTATTTTATCTATGTATGTATTTCTATGTATTGTAGCTATGTATGTATTCTATGTATTTTAGAAGTAAAAAATTATGATGTGCCAAATGTTCAAAATATATGAACGTTATAAAGTGGGGGGGTGGAGATCTAATATTTTTTTGTGCCAAATACTAAAGTTTGATATTGTAATAAATCTACACCCTATTCCCTATGCAGAGCACTACGTTAGACCTGGTCAGAAGCACCATAGTACACTACGTAGGGAATAGGGAACCATTTAGAACAGAGACAGTAATTCCCCTGAACATCTTTCTCTTCCTCATTTGGTTTCTTTAACAGCCCTTCACTCCTCCCCTCTTCCTCCCCTCCTCCCTTTTCATTCTATTCTATCAGCCACACCACTAGCTCACCTCCACACAATCCATCTACAAGTTAAAGACACACCTTGGAATAAATAACAAAGGAAAACTATTACTAGATGAAGTTTAGTGTTGTATTTTTTATTTCCCATCACCATAAGTCATATTTAATCACTGAACAGTAGCAGACCCAACTTCATCTGTTCCTGACTCTGGATAGTGGATTAAAAAGACCATCAATCTCCAATGATATTAAAGTACTATTCTGAACATCACTGAGAAACTGAGTGGCAAGTCAAGATATCTGCTGGTTTGATGTTTCTTCAATATCACCACCTGATGGACAGGTTTAATGTTGCTTGACAAAGCAGTATGGGAGGATGAAAGATGTCAAATTTAGGGATGGTTTCATGGACATCTACATTGAACATACTTTTTAGCCCAGGACTAGGATTAATCTGTGTCCGTTCAATATAGTTTAGTTAGTTAGTTAGTGATAGTACCTGTTCAATGCCACTGAGAAAAATGGCATAGTGACAGAGAATGGTGTGTCATGTGGTTAGAGTCTTGGGCCATTAAATGAAAGATTGCAAGATCAAATCCCCGAGCTGACAAGGTAAAATCTGAAAACATATCAATGGTTCTGAATGCCAATTTATAGACCCCATGATTCATGGAAATGTACAATATTAAAGCATTCTATTTTATAAAAATAAGACATTTATAAAAAATTAACATTTTAATTCAACTCTACAGTCAGACAAATTATTGTACAGAAAAACAGACCATTATATCTGGGGACCATCACCACCAGCATGACTAGTATCTATGTGGACCCTACTACAGTTTAACCAGGTCAGCTATAGACTACACCAACATGACTAGTATCTATGTGGACCCTACTACAGTTTAACCAGCTCAGCAGTACCACAGAGACAAAACCCAGGATAGAGAGGCTGAGTGAATGTGGTCTGGACTCTGTGGAGGAGGGTCATTGTGTCAGAGACACTGTAGAAGGACAGAGTACCTGCCTTGTGATCCAGGTACACTCCTACTCTGGAGGACTGAGGGCCTGATATTTTAGTCTCAACATTATTGTGTCTGAAACAATAACCACCTCTATAGCACTGTAAACCCCAGGACTTGCTATTGTCTCCAAATATATTATTTGTCTTTGTTCTGCTGATGTCTTTATATGAGACTGCTGTAATAACATTACCACTCCACTTCACCTCCCAGTAACAGCATCCAGACAGACCCTCTCTACACAGAACCTGCCACTGGTTGGTGAATCTGTCTGGATGACCAGGATATGGTTGGATTTGGCGTGCAGAGGTCACCTTTTTGTTCCCTTCATACAGAGAGAGGCGTGTTCCTGCTGTGTTTGGGTCCAGTGTGAGCTGACAGGAATCTGGGAGAAGAGCAGAGACCAATGAGGGGAGTTAGAACAATAAGTTAAGTCAGCTACTGTTTCTACCCTGTCTTTGATTAGAGCACAGCAGAGATGAAATCAAAGAAATATGAGGAGTCAGATAGATACCCAGTCTTTGATTAGATCTACTATTGCTATATATTTCTAGAGGGATTGTTAGGAGTGTCAGTAAAAAGAGACAGTTAGTTACTTCACAGTAAAGAGACTCACATTGTAACAACGGTTCTTTGGTCTTGGGCTCTGGAGGCAGTAAAACATCCACTATATTCACTACAGACACACAAACACATTGACAGAGAGAGTGATTGTTATCATCATACCATATTGACTAGTAGGGAACTTTCAATGGTTAAATGTTGATGTTCTTATTATTTTCAACACACCTGTAGTGGAGATCTTGGTCCATTCTCCTTTAAGGAAGTCTTCTAGTTTCTCTCTCAGTTCAGACACAGTCTTACTCACATCTCCAAAGTACTGAAGAGGACGGACAACGATGCTGGGTAAGTCTGAAGATACACTGATACTGGAGAGAGACTGATAACTCTGGAGAGAGAGAGAGAGAGAGAGAGACTGATAACTCTGGAGAGAGAGAGAGAGACTGATAACTCTGGAGAGAGAGAGAGAGACAGAGAGAGAGAGAGAGAGAGAGAGAGAACCAAATGATTGAGTGTCAATTTAAATGTAATATCATCTCACAGGCAGTTTAGTTACCTGGAAGAAATGGATGTGATCCTCGGTGTGTGAGAGCTGCTCCAGCTCAGTGCTTCTCTTCCTCAGCTCTGCAATCTCCTGCTTCAGTTGCTCCAGGAGTCCTTCAGCTTGACTCACTTGAGCCTTCTCTTGGGCTCTGATCAGCTCCTTCACCTCAGAGCGCCTTCTCTCAATGGAGCGGATCAGCTCAGTAAAGATCTGATCACTGTCCTTCACTGCTGCCTGTGCAGAGATCTGTTAATAGGGAGAGGGAGGCAGAATGAGAGGAAGAATGAGAGAGAGAGCGTGAAACGGACTTGCCTTACTTTAATGAGCCAACCTCATTACACTAACACCCCCCCTCCTAAAAACACTTTACGTGCACCAGAACCGCCACACAATCACATTATACCCAATGCCCTGCCATGCCCCCACAACTCCCTTTCACTGATGCCACTTCACTCCCTCTAAGCTCCTGATGTGTCTAACCTTGACACTGAAGGTGTACAGCACCTTACCCCCACCTCTGAAAACTCCCCCAGGCTCAAAGTGTTAAAAGTCAGTAAGTCATTTGGACTCTCCTGCCAGTCCCCAGTCTCTGCTGTCATTTGCAGCAGCCTAAGAGACATTAGTCCTGCCTGCTGTGCCAACTCTTGGGGGATTTCCACCCCCTGGCAGCCACAGGTCTGCTAGTCTCTTGATGCCTGCTTCCCGATCAGAGTGGCTGAATGAGCGGACCTCAACAGGATCAGTGGGTTGTGGAAGATGGGCCTCACCCACGGCAGCTGCCAGGCCCTCAGTACTGCAGCATAGAAATTAGTGACCCCTGCTCTATTGAGTCTCTTCGTGATGAAGAGCTGCTGATCCAGCCCCAAACCACCAGCCCTCCTCAACAGAGCACATGCTGGTTCCCTCCAGCCCACCTCCATACGGTACAGTAGCCTCTGAGCTGCTTTGAGTCGGAACGCTGCCACCCTGCTCTCCAGGTCCAAAAGGCCTTGTCCCCCCTCCTGGACAGACAGGTACAGCACCGCCGCCCTCAGCATAAATTATTTCACTCCAGGTCCACAAGCAGACCACCGGGGGGGTTGAGAATGGACAGTTTGTGCCATGGGGAGGATGTTGCCAAGTTGTTGATGATCAGCACCCTCCCTCTGTATGACACTTGGGAGAGGAGCCACCTCCACTTTGTCAGCCTCAACACCACCGCTTGTGACACTCCTTCCCAGTTCTTCCTAACCCACCCCTCTGAGCCCAGTTACACCTCAAGCATCTTGAGTCACTCACAGCCCCACTGCCACCCCCCTGGAAGCTGCGGAGGTGCCCTGTCCCTCCATGCCCCACATAACAGAGTCTCACTCTTGCCCAGTTTACCTAAGCAGAAGACGCCCCCTCGTACACCCTCAAACTATTCAGGGCCTATTCAGGGCCTGCTCATCCCTAACCAACACAGACATCATCAGGGTATGCTGACAATGCTATGTCCCCAACCCTGTGCCTGGCTTCCACACTCTCTGTAGCCTCCTGCGTAGCAGGTCCAGAAAGGACTCAATAACAAGAGTGTATAGCTGCCCCGACAGAGGGCATCCCTGGTGAATGCCCCTCAATACCCAGACTGGCCGACTGAGCCCTCCCCCCACCTTGACCATACATGAAGCCCCAGAATACAACATTTGAACGCAGCCACAAACTTCTCCCCACAACCAAAACAACATATTGAACAGATATTCATAGTCCACCCTATCAATGGATTTCTCCTTATTATGAACAGATTGTCTGTGATTGAGTGTCCTGGTACACAGTACGTTTGGTCCTTGTGTACAATAGAGGCCAGGTACGACTTGAGCCTGTTAGCGAGGACCTTGGCAAAGGCCTTATAGTCCACACAGTGCAATGCCACAGGCTTCCAGATCTTTAAGTCGAGTCAAAGCCTCCCGTCTTCAGCTTAGTAGTAGCTCCCCCACCCGACGCACTCACGCAACACGCAAATCAAGTAATTTCCAATAATTACCCAGAACATTTTATAAAAATCCACAGTCGGACCTTCAGAGACAGCAGCTGAGTGTTTGTGAAAGGCCAGGGAAATGTTAATTTGATTTCTCTGTGACAGAGAGTTCGGAAAGGTCTATGAGCAGAACCTGAGAACACCCAGGCTCATGCAGTTCTGCACTTTACAAATCAGAGTACAACCTCACAGTCTGCTGCCTCATTCCCCTACAAAAGAAGTTACCCACCCATCAGACTGCCTCATCTCCCCCACAACAGAAGTTACCCACCCATCAGGGTCCCTCATCTCCCCTACAACAGAAGTTACCCACCCATCAGACTGCCTCATCTCCCCCACAACAGAAGTTACCCACCCATGAGGCTCCCTCATCTCCCCCACAACAGAAGTTACCCACCCATCAGGGTCCCTCGACTCCCCACAACATAAGTTACCCACCCATCAGCCTGCCTCATCTCCCCACAACAGAAGTTACCCACCCATCAGGGTCCCTCATCTCCCCACAACAGAAGTTACCCACCCATCAGGGTCCCTCATCTCCCCACAACAGAAGTTACCCACCCATCAGGGTCCCTCATCTCCCCTACAACAGAAGTTACCCACCCATCAGACTGCCTCATCTCCACACAACATAAGTTACCCACCCATCAGGGTCCCTCATCTCCACACAACAGAAGTTACCCACCCATCAGGGTCCCTCATCTCCCCACAACAGAAGTTACCCACCCATCAGGGTCCCTCATCTCCCCCACAACAGAAGTTACCCACCCATCAGGGTCCCTCATCTCCCCACAACAGAAGTTACCCACCCATCAGGGTCCCTCATCTCCCCCACAACAGAAGTTACCCACCCGTCAGGGTCCCTCATCTCCCCACAACAGAAGTTACCCACCCATCAGGGTCCCTCATCTCCCCTACAACAGAAGTTACCCACCCATCAGGGTCCCTCATCTCCCCACAACAGAAGTTACCCACCCATCAGGGTCCCTCATCTCCCCTACAACAGAAGTTACCCACCCATCAGGGTCCCTCATCTCCCCACAACAGAAGTTACCCATCCATCAGGGTCCCTCATCTCCCTTACAACAGAAGTTACCCACCCATCAGGGTCCCTCATCTCCCCTACAACAGAAGTTACCCACCCATCAGGGTCCCTCATCTCCCCTACAACAGAAGTTACCCACCCATCAGGGTCCCTCATCTCCCTTACAACAGAAGTTACCCATCCATCAGGGTCCCTCATCTCCCCTACAACAGAAGTTACCCACCCATCAGGGTCCCTCATCTCCCCTACAACAGAAGTTACCCACCCATCAGGGTCCCTCATCTCCCCTACAACAGAAGTTACCCACCCATCAGGGTCCCTCATCTCCCCACAACAGAAGTTACCCACCCATCAGGGTCCCTCATCTCCCCTACAACAGAAGTTACCCACCCATCAGGGTCCCTCATCTCCCCTACAACAGAAGTTACCCACCCATCAGGGTCCCTCATCTCCCCACAACAGAAGTTACACACCCATCAGGGTCCCTCATCTCCCCACAACAGAAGTTACACACCCATCAGACATACATAAGCATTGGATTTTCTTAATTTCCCCACTCTGTTTTTTCAACCCAAAAGCGCTGGGAGCATCCATTTCTCTCAACATGGAAACTCTAGTTGTTACACGTTTTCCTTTATCTTTCATGTGAAAAGAAAGCCCCTAGGTCCCTAGGTCATTCATATAGATTATCTAGCAGCACGGTCCCTGAGTAGTTCATATAGATTATCTAGCAGCACGGTCCCTGAGTAGTTCATATAGATTATCTAGCAGCACGGTCCCTAGGCAGTCCAGATAGATTATCTAGCAGCACGGTCCCTGAGTAGTTCAGATCGATTATCTAGCAGCACGGTCCCTGAGTAGTTCAGATAGTTGATCTAGCAGCACGGTCCCTGAGTAGTTCAGATAGTTGATCTAGCAGCACGGTCCATGAGTAGTTCAGATGGATTATCTAGCAGCACGGTCCCTGAGTAGTTCAGATAGTTGATCTAGCAGCACGGTCCCTGAGTAGTTCAGATAGTTGATCTAGCAGCACGGTCCCTGAGTAGTTCAGATAGCTGATCTAGCTGCACGGTCCCTGAGTAGTTTAGGTAGAGTATCTAGCAGCACGGTCCCTGAGTAGTTTAGGTAGATTATCTAGCAGCACGGTCCCTTAGTAGTTTAGGTAGATTATCTAGCCGCACGGTCCCTGAATAGTTCAGATAGTTGATCTAGCAGCACGGTCCCTGAGTAGTTCAGATAGCTGATCTAGCAGCACGGTCCCTGAGTAGTTTAGGTAGATTATCTAGCAGCACGGTCCCTGAGAAGTTTAGGTAGATTATCTAGCAGCACAGTCCCTGAGTAGTTTAGGTAGATTATCTAGCAGCACGGTCTCTGAATAGTTTAAGTAGATTATCTAGCAGCACGATCCCTGAGGAGTTCAGGTAGATTATCTAGCAGCAGGCCCCTGAGTAGTTCAGATAGTTGATCTAGCAGCACGGTCCCTGAGTAGTTCAGATAGTTGATCTAGCAGCACGGACCCTAAGTAGTTCAGATAGATTATCTAGCAGCACGGTCCCTGAGTAGTTCAGATAGATTATCTAGCAGCACGGTCCCTGAGTAGTTCAGATAGATTCGCTAGCAGCACGGTCCCTGAGTAGTTCAGATAGATTATCTAACAGCACCACCCTACCTTGTCCTACCAGCTCAGCCTCCACCACACTTATGAACCTCTCAAGCTCCCCCAGTACTCTCCTGGCTTCTGAAGAGGAAAAGTCTGTGTACTGCTGACAGAAAACCTGAATCTGAGCTTTCCCTACGTCCCACCGTTGGCAGAGACTCAAACTCCCCCTTCTGCTGTCCCCACCTCTCCCAAAAGCATTGGAAGCTTGTGCAAAAAGTAGTATCTCGTAAGACCTTTACATGTCATTTCCAATAGGACGCCTGTCTGGACCCTGGTGAAACATAGAACTGAGCCATGGCACTATGATGGTCTGAACCCAACTGGGAGAATGGAGGCCCTCAATAGCCTACTGCTGATTCTAGAATGTATAGATACAATCCAGACGAGCAGAGCTCTGCCCCTTGAGTCCTAGTAGGCTGGACAATAGAACAAGTAAAAATTCAGCAGAGCTCTGCCCCCTGAGTCCTAGCCCCCTGAGTCCTAGCCCCCTGAGTCCTAGCCCCCTGAGTCCTAGCCCCCTGAGTCCTAGCCCCCTGAGTCCTAGGCCCCTGAGTCCTAGGCCCCTGAGTCCTAGCCCCCTGAGTCCTAGCCCCCACTGCCGGCTGGTCGTGCTTCCCTGCACTAGCATTATGCCCCATGTCCCCTCAAAACACCATAAGCTATCTGTGATAGCAAACCCTGTTACCACCACTCCCCTGATCAACCTTGAATGCCTTGATAACACCAATAGTGTCTTCCTCAAAATAGTACGCAGCATCATCTGGATATATATGCAACAGAAGTTCAACATTCACCTTCTGCTACCCTTTCTGTCTACACATACAGTCTGACGCATACGTTCGATAAATCCAACGTATGCACCACACAGAACGCACTGCAACTGCCTCTGCAAAGCAACGCTGCAAGGAAAACGCAGGGTTCCATTGGAAACGAATGTACTTCTGGTGTACCAAAATGCAAAAGTCTTGGCACCTAGCCAGAGCACACAAAAACCAATTGTAAATTTACAAAAAAAACAAACCAACTGCATGTTGATCTGTTTGTACGTAATAAACTGAGGCAGATTAGCCACCACTACTCTTGTTGACGGGGTCGAAATAGGCGTAATCAGAACAATTACACCCCACTCGCAACCAGTCCCAGGATACAAGACTATTCATTACCACAACCTCCTCCTTGTTCATTCTGGATGCAGAGTGTATATGTTCCGCTCCCACCTGTTCTCCGACCATGATCAAAAACGTACTCCACACCATTCTCCAGAACGTACCGAAAGCCATTCGGAAGCTTCTTCCCCATTCAACTGACAACATGATGGCCATCACGCCGCCCAAATAAACTACCCCTACTCAACTCCAACAAATAAACAGTGGAAACCAACAAACAAACCCTACACCATGGAAAAAACAATGAAAATACGCAAGAACCAAAAGTAAGGAATAAGTATAGTAGCCCGCCTCACGACCCACAGCACCCACACAGAACCAACTCCTCACTTTAGTTTATGATCTACTTCACTTGCTTTGGCAATGTTAATACATTTTTCCCATGCCAATAAAGCCCCTTGAATTGAATTTACATCTTTACAACACTATTAGAGCATTGGGCCAGTAACCGAAAGATTGCTGGATCGAATACCCGAGCTGACAAGTTAAAATCCTGTCGTTCTGCTCCTAAGCAAGACAGTTAACCCACTGTTTCCCGGTTGCCAAAGAAGTGGATGTGGATTAGGGCAGCCCTCTGCACCTCTCTGAATTCGAGGGGTTGGGTTAAATGCAGAAGATTCATTCAGTTGTACAATTGACTAGGTATTCCCCATAATATAACGTTTCTTCTTCTTTGGAGTTTAACTAATGGCGGTTGGCTTCCAATATGTTGCATTTACCGCCCCCAACTGGAATATATTTTTACAAAATGGTAAAAGGGGAAATTCTGATAATACTAAAAACACGCTTCCAACTAACCCTACACTCATTAAAAACCCACTACCCCATTCCACTACTTTGACCCTATCTGCTCCTGCACCATTCCAACGGCCTGGGAGGACGGAACACCACCACTCTATACACCCTGGAACTCTTCTGAAGTCAAATCTCATATGACCAAATACTTCTCTGCAGCTGCCACCACAGCATCAATATTCTGTGATTTACGTTCCATTTCTGTGGTACAGTTGATAACCATTGCTATGAACGCTAAGAAGCCAACCTTACTGAAGCATATATCACTCGTTGGCCTATCCCTCTGTGCTGCACATATCTACTACTCGCAGGGATCCTCTCAGGATCCCTCACCCTTGACCCATCTTCCTCTTCTTTCTTCACTGCCTCAGCATTCGACACCTTCTGCACTACTCTGACTGTAACCACCTCAACCTGCCTCTCTCTCACCAGACACTTCTGATCCCCAGCAACATGAACACCCCTACAGTTGACACACACAACTTTATCCACCAAAACAACACAATCCTCTATCCCATGACCTCCTGCACAGTTCCCACATCTTGGAATCTCCCTCATATAAACTGTCAAAATCACGTGAACTTTGCACCAGAAACTCCTTTCAATGGTGCCCTGTTCCTAAGAGCAAAGCAAGAAACAGATCTTGACCCAAGTTGCGTGACACGGAGCACCCACTTCCTCTGGTCAGAAGAAACAAACAAATATCAGAATTCCACTACAGGTTACCTAGGTTACCTTCACTGATTCAACTGCACCCAACTCCTTTCCCTCCCACCCTGAAACCACACATGGATCTGCCAAAAGTCATGGATCCACTTTCTCCAAAAATGTAACTCCTACTGCACCAGATTCTTCTTTATAATGTCCATTGATTCCAGACTCTGGTTTTGAGCTCTTCACCACACCTTCTCACTCAGTTAACTCTCCCTCATTCATATCCACTTCACCTACAGAACTCAGTCTGGCGCACGGCTCATTCTGTTTGCACTTGAATTATAACATTTGATATTTCTCTATTCCTTTGACATTTTTGTGAGTGTAACGTTTACTGTTAATTTCTGATTGTTTATTTCACTTTTGTTTATTGTCTATTTCACTTGCTTTGGCAATGTAAACATATATTTCCCATGCCAATAAAGCCCTATGAATTTAATTAAATTGAGAGCGAGAGACAGCTCCATTTTAATGTGTAGGGGACATGAGTCTGTCATGGTTACTCATGGTTATGCGATGAGGTAACCCAGTCGGTTACATGAAGCAGTCCAGGCAGCCTGTTCCCAACAGTGGGGTCAGTGGAATTGGAAAGGGGCCCCTCTCCCTCTCTCTGACTGGAGGGGAGAAGTGAAATGGTGTGTCTGCTCTGGTCAACAATACTCACCTTGAGAGACTTCACAGCTTTTTGGAGATTCTTCAGCTCCTTCTCTCTCTCCTGGAATCTCTGCTGGACCTTCTGCTGACTCATCCTCAGCTGCCTCTGTGGATAATCACTCTTCAATGAGCAATCAAGCTTTATTTGTCCAGTAGATCAATAGTATAGTCATGTGACATAGGGCCCATAGAGAGGAAGGTCTAAAATATTGAGTAAGTCCCTTTACAATATTATATCATGTTGCTATGTGAATGATTATCGTTTTTATGGTGGGCCTACATGTATCAAGAGGTTGAGACTGAACTTTGAACTCATAAAAGGGCATTCAGGATGATAATAGTGTTTGACATTAGAAAATGGTGATACATTTGGAGAATCTGGGTAACATATCTATATACTCAAGGTTTGTGTCCATATTTGTTCTGCTGTGGATCGATTTCATTTGAATGACCTCATATTCAAACAGCCTTAGTTCCAACTGTATATTTAATTATTTGTTTATCAGACAGTCACCAACAAGTTGTTCTGGTATTACCTGTTTCTCAGTCCTCTCTGCTGAAGCTGACACTGTATCATGGCCTTTATGTTCATCCATTGTACACAGCATACAGATACACTGCTGATCGGTACGACAGTAAACCTCCAGCAGTTTGTCATGATGAAAGCAGATCTTCTCCTGTAGTTGTGTGGTGGCTTTAACCAGCTTGTGCTTCTTGAAAGCAGGGGATTCATAGTGAGGTTGGAGGTGAGTCTCACAGTAAGAGGCCAGACACACCAGACAGGACATGAGGGCTTTCTGCTTTCTGGACCCAGTGCAGAAATCACACGCCACATCTCCAGGTCCAGCATAGCACAGAGCAGGACAGGGAGCAGCCTGGAGTCCTGTCCTCTTCAGTTTGTCCACCATCTCTGCCAACATGTTATTTTTCTTCAGATTAGGCCTTGGATTGAAGGTCTGTCTGCACTGAGGACAGCTATAAACCCCTTTCAGAACTTCCCGATCCCAGCAGCCCTCAATACAGCTTCTACAGTAATTGTGTCCACAGGAGATGGTGACTGGTTCCTTCAGTACATCCAGACAGACAGAACAACAGAACTGGTCCTTGTCCAGCAGAACTCCTCGCTGAGCCATTTGGACGGTTGTTCACTCTCACAGAGGCAGACGACAGAGAGACTCAGATCAGTTTGTTTTCTCAGAAAATTGTTTTTAGGAGGGGGAGGGACTTCCTGGTTCTGCCAGAAAGGTGGGGTTGGAGGGAGGGAGAGCAAACTGCACTCAACGTCTAGAAGGAGACAAAGAGTTGAGTTCCTAGGTTAGGGCCCTTAATATGGAAAAAATTGTTGTTAGAGTTGTTAGAATATTTAAAGGGTAACAGTTTCTATGAAGTACATATTATAATTATTTTAATAATTAATATTATTTTAAAATGCCTTATAATACACTTGTTATAACATGTGATTATATGTGTCTATAATAATTCATAAGTGGTTGTAATGAGGGGGAACTTGATATTGATACAAAATACTGTAGTTGAAATGAATACTGTACATGTATGTATTGACTTATCATTGAGAATGAGGTAATACTTAAAAAATCTGTCGTTCTGAGCAAGTCAGTTAACCCACTGTTCCCCGGGCACCGTGGGACTTCCCCGGGACATCCACAGAAGTCGGTTCCTCTCCTTGTTCGGGTGGTGTTCGGCGGTCGGCGTCACCGGTCTTCTAGACATCGTCGATCCACTTTTAATTTTCCATTTCTTTTGTCTTGTTTTCCTACACACCTGGTTATCATTTCCCTCATTAAGTGTTGTGTATTTAACCCTCTGTTCCCCCAATGTCTTTGTGTGGAATTGTTTATTGTAACTGCGAGTGACCATGTTGACTGGTGCACGACGGGTTTTGTACCCATGTCTTGTTACTCTTTATGCCGTTGGTTTTGCTATTAACTGCTTCGGCTATTACTTAGTTCTGCTCTCCTACATCTGACTTCCCTGCCACCGGTTACGCACCCCTTACAGAATTCCACACAACAATATGGAGTCAGCAGGAGCAGGTGCCCCTGGTATGTGGGTCGAGGAGCGCGTCCAGGAACACACAGCGATGCTCCACCATCTCGGCGCCGCCATGGACCTCGTCGTCCAAGCGATGGACCGCTGGGAGAGACGGAGAGTTCCTTCAGCACCTCCACCAGCAGAACAGGGGCCTCCACTACTTGCTCCCCCTGCACCCGGTTCCAGTGTGATTCGCCTCGCACTCCCTGGGGAGTACAATGGGACGGCTGCCCGCTGCCAGGGTTTCCTGCTGCAGTTGGAGTTATACCTTACAACCGTCCACCCGGCTCCTTCGGGCCGTGAAAAGGTGTCCATCCTCGTCTCATGCCTCTTGGCTCTCGCCTTCTCAAAAAGGAAGGCGACTCAATTACCACCCCATCGACGGGGGGATTGTGCGATAAATCTCCTGGTAGATGCTGCACTTCCCAGGAGTCATGTGTATCCCATGTGACAGGCGGAGACAGAGGCTATTGAAACATATGTCTCCACCTCAGGGGTGGATATGGAGCGTTACCGCATTTTAGCCGTGCGTAATTGGCCGACTCCCACCACGGTAAAGGAAGTGCAGTTGTCCTAGGGTTTGCCAATTACTACCGCAGGTTTATCTGGGGGTTTTGGTCAGGTAGCAGCTCCCATTACCTCACTGCTGAAGGGGGGCCCGGTACGTTTGCAGTGGTCACCTGATGCGGACAGGGCTTTTGGTCACCTGAGGGCTCTGTTTACCTCGGCTCCCGTGCTGGCTGATCCGGATCCCTCTTTGGAGTTCATAGTGGAGGTGGACGAGGCCGGGATAGGAGCCGTGCTCTCTCAGTGCTCGGGTACGCCACCAAAGCTCCGCCCCTGTGCCTTCTTCTCGAAGAAGCTTAGCACGGTGGAGCGAAACTATGACGGGGAGGGGCTGGGAGCTGTTGGCTGTTGTCAAGGTTCTGAAGGCGTGGAGACATTGGCTTGAGGGGGCTAAACACCCTTTTCTCATCTGGACTGACCACCGCAATCTGGAGTACATCTGGGCAGCGAGGAGACTGAACACTCACCAGGCAATGTGGGTCATGTTTTTCACCCATTTTGTTTTTTCCCTGTTCTAAAGACCGGTTGGATGGTGCACTGTTTGGCTGGGAAGTACTGGTGGCCTACCTTGACCAAGGACATGAGGGTTTATGTTTCCTCCTGCTCGGTGTGTGCCTAGTGTAAGGCTCCTAGGCACCTGCCCAGAGGGAAGTTACATCCCTTACCCGTTCCACAGCGGCCTTGGTCGCACCTGTCGTTGGATTTTCTTACCGATCTTCCCCCCTCACAGAGAAACACCACAATCCTGGTTGTTGTGGATCAGTTCTCTAAGTCCTGCCATCGCCTCCCTCTGCCCGGTCTCCCTACGGTCCTACAGACTGCAGAGGCCCTTTTTACGGACGGAAATAATGTCTGATCGAGGTCCCCAGTTCACTTCGAGGGTCTGGGGGTCTCGATCAGGCTTACTTCGGGGTTTCATCCTCAGAGTAATGGCCAGATGGAGAGAGTGAACCAGGATGTGCGCAGGTTTCTGCGGTCGTATTGCCAGGATCAGCCGTGGGATTGTGCAGCGTTCGTGCCCTGGGCAGAGATGGCTCAGAACTCGCTCGGCCACTCCTCCAATAACCTCTCCCCCTTCCAGTGCGTACTGGGGTACCAGCCGGTTCTGGCGCCTTGGCATCAGAGTCAGACCGAGGCTCCTGTGGTGGACGACTGGTTCAGGCGCGCGGAGGAGACATGGGAAGCCGCCAATGTACACCTCCAGCGGGCCGTGCTGCGCCAGAAAACCAGCGCAGACCGTCACTGCAGTGAGGCCCCGGGGGACCGGGTCTGGCTCTCGACCCGAAACCTTCCCCTCCGCCTGCCCTGCCGGAAGCTGGGCCCGCGGTGTGTGTAGCCATTTAAAGTCCTGAGGAGAGTGAACGAGGTTTGTTATAGGTTACAGCTTCCCCCCGATTACTGTATTAACCCCTCGTTCCATGTGTCTCTCCTTAGGCCGGTGGTGGCTATACCTGCTCCAGGAGTCTGAGGTGCGGGAGGTCCCTCTGCCCTCTGTCCAGAGGGGGCTCCGGTGTTCTCCATTCGTTGGGCAAGTGGCCTTCAGTACCTCGTGGACTAGGAGAGGTACTTTCCGGAGGAGAGATGCTGGGTTCCGGTGGAGGACGTGTTGGACCTTTCAATGCTGCGGGAGTTCCGTCCGGATCACCCTGCACCTCGACCTCCAGGTCGTCCTCTAGGCCGGTGTCGGCCTTTTGTTTTTTATTGTTGGACACGAGACTAAAAACACCAGCAAATCAGCTCCAAGTCATTTTCATTTTAGAAATCTGTTCCAAAAAATTCTAACACATAATTGTTGTTTCTTGTGGTCAATTTGCAGTCTACAAATTATTTATAATTGTGTTTCGCCACCTGACTATCCGCTCAATAAAAAAAAAACATCCCTCAGCTAGTTGATGACCCCTGACCTAGGGCCTCATATATCAAAGGTTTGTGTTTGATACTGTAGCAACCTGAATCTAGTTGATGACCCCTAGGGCCTCATTTATGAAATTTTGCACGCCCAATTTTTCAGTTTTTGATATGTTAAAAAAGTTTGAAATATCCAATAAATGTCGTTCCACTTCATGATTGTGTCCCACTTGTTGTTGATTCTTCACAAAAAAATACAGTTTTATATCTTTATGTTTGAAGCCTGAAATGTGGCAAAAGGTCGCAAAGTTCAAGGGGGCCGAATACTTTCGCAAGGCACTGTATTTATGAAGTCTGAACTTAATGGGAAAGTGTGTATATCTCCACACACAGCTCAGAACACAACTTCTAGCGGTTCAAGAATTGTATTACAAGCAAATCTTGTTATTTTGGGTGAAATGTTGGCGTTTGACAAGCAGGAATTATAATAATGGTAAGCTAATAATTTTTTTAAAATGTAATGCTAAAAGAGATGTCTTTTCCGTTAGTAAGGAGACGGCATAGCAACATGCAGCCTCATATGTTTCCTTGACTTGTATTATATCTAAATCACTATCAGATGTTCTGACATAACTGGTTTATTCCCACTGCACAACTGAAATTAGACTACCATTTATCTATCGCTCATTCAATAGCCAAGCATGCATGAAAGTAAAGTAGACCGGTAGCCTATGGTCATTTCCACGTGACCCATGAGCACCAACATGTGAAGGTAATTTCCATGTAAATGGACCCATGAGCACCAACATGTGAAGGTCATAGAAGCAAGCCAAATTGGGGGTCAAATGAAAGCCAAGAGTCTATATTTAAGAAATTAAGGCATATATATATACATTTGAAAAGTTCAGTAGAGTATAGTATAGTTCAGCACAGCAGAGTACAGTTCAGTATAGTTCAGTTCAGCACAGTAGAGTAGAGTATAGTTCAGTACAGTGGAGTATAGTTCAGCACAGTGGAGTATAGTTCAGTACAGTGGAGTATAGTTCAGTTCAGTACAGTGGAGTATAGTTCAGTACAGTGGAGTATAGTTCAGTTCAGTACAGTAAACTATAGTATGGTTCAGCACAGTAGAGTATAGTTCAGTTCAGTACAGTGGAGTATAGTTCAGTACAGTGGAGTATAGTCCAGTTCAGTACAGCAAACTATAGTATAGTTCAGCACAGTAGAGTATAGTCCAGTTCAGTACAGTAAACTATAGTATAGTTCAGCACAGTAGAGTATAGTTCAGTAGAGTATAGTTCAGTTCAGTACAGAATAGTATAGTTCAGTACAGTAGAGAATAGTTCAGCTCAGTGTAGTATAGTATAGTATAGTTTAGCACATTAAAGTATAGTTCAGTACAGTAGAGTATAGTTCAGTTCAATACAGTACAGTACAGTATAGTTCAGTTCAGTAGAGTAGTCTATATTTAAGAAATGAAGGCATATATACATTTAACCATTCTCCATCTGAAAAATGTTGAATAAGCAAAGGCTTTGATTTCTTGTCAGTCAGATGGGAAATGGGTTTTTAGAAAATATCTATTGGAAAAAGTCCAAATACCCCTGCAAACTAAGATCAACACAAACATCTGGACCAAATCTGAACTAATCATAGATGTCTATGTTTCACAAGTTAACGGCACAGAAAGAAAAGTAGAGTTTAGTTCAGTTGAGCTCAGTTCAGTAGAGTATAGTTCAGCACAGTACAGTAGAGTATAGTTCATTACAGTACAGTACAGTAGAGTATAGTTCAGTTCAGTACAGAATAGTATAATTCAGTACAGTGGAGTATAGTTCAGTTCAGTACAGAATAGTATAGTTCAGTACAGTAGAGAATAGTTCAGCTCAGTGTAGTATAGTATAGTTCAGCACATTAAAGTATAGTTCAGTACAGTAGAGTATAGTTTAGTGCAATACAGTACAGTAGTGTATAGTTCAGCACAGCAGAGTATAGTTCAGTATAGTTCAGTTCAGCACAGTGGAGTATAGTTCAGCACAGTAGAGTATAGTTCAGTGGAGTATATTTCAGTTCAGTACAGAATAGTATAGTGCAGTACAGTAGAGAATAGTTCAGCTCAGTGTAGTATCATATAGTATAGTTCAGCACAGTAGAGTATAGTTTAGTGCAATACAGTACAGTAGAGTATAGTTCAGTTCAATACAGTACAGTAGAGTATAGTTCAGTTCAGTAGAGTAGTTAAGTTATGTTCAGTATAGTTCAGTACAGTAGCGTATCGTTCAGTACATTAGAGTATAGTTCAGTTCAATACAGTGTAGTATAGTCAAGAAACTTATAGAGAAATTGTCAAGAAACTGAAGGTCTTGTCCTACTCCCTACACAGAACAGAGCAAACTGTCTCTAACCAGAATAGAAAGAGGAGTGGGAGGCCCCGGTGCACAACTGAGCAAGAGGACAAGTATAAGAGTGTGTCTAGTTTAAGAAACAGACGCCTCAATGGTCCTCAACTGGCAGCTTCATTAAATAGTACCCGCAAAACACCAGTCCCAATGTCAACAGTGAAGAGGTGACTCCGGGATGCTGGCCTTCTAGGCAGAGTTCCTCTGTCCAGTCTCAACATTAACAGTGAAGAGGTGACTCCGGGATGCTGGCCTTCCTTCTAGGCAGAGTTCCTATGTTAGTGTCTGTGTTCTTTTGCCCATCTTAATCTTTCCTTTTATTGGCCAGGGTCGTATTACTCTGCCAGGGTCGTATTAATTAGGGCTGTAACAAAACATTTTCAAAAAGAAAATGAAAACAAACTTTTTTTATTGGACAAGTTCAGTTAGTCTCTCCCTGTTTCAGTTCATTTTCTTTAGTTTGATGCCTAGTGAATATGACTCAGGTCTCACCTTTGATTTTTACTCCTCACTTTCCCTTTCAGGTCCATAGGGTTCTACTGCCCCCTGTTGGAAACTGGAGCGCACTGCAGCTTGAGGATGAGGTCCTCATAACCTGTTGTGACGGATCCAACAAACATCCCCCAGTGAAGGCAGGATCCTATCTCATCCAACACTTCCATGACTCTATAGGAGGGAGGGACAATTTCCCATGTTAAACTATGGAATGAACTGTACATTTTGTGGTGAATTTTAATACAAGTTTACTTTAATACAATAATAAATCCTCGAATGTAGTTAGTTTGTGTTATACAATTATGTTATTGAAACAGAATAAGTAAGTAATGAGAGAATAAATAAGTCCAGTACAACCATTACCTCTCTCCTCTTTCACATCCCTCTATCATCACTCCATGAGGGAGTACAACCATTACCTCTCTCCTCTTTCACATCCCTCTATCATCACTCCATGGGGGAGTCCAACCATTACCTCTCTCCTCTTTCACATCCCTCTATCATCACTCCATGGGGGAGTCCAACCATTACCTCTCTCCTCTTTCACATCCCTCTATCATCACTCCATGGGGACGTCCCGATAATCTCTCCTTCCTCCTGAAGAGTAGGATTCCTTCACTACTCCTCACAAATGTAAAAGCATTGGGTTGGTGTTGGCATGGGCTGATATATCTGCCCATTTCCCCTCCCATCCTCCCTTTTCATTCTATTCTATCAGCCACACCACTAGCTCACCTCCACACAATCCATTTACAAGTTAAAAACACACCTTGGAATAAATAACAAAGGAAAACTATTACTAGATGAAGTTTAATGTTGTATTTTTTATTTCCCATCACCATAAGTCATATTTAATCACTGAACAGTAGCAGACCCAACTTCATCTGTTCCTGACTCTGGATAGTGGATTAAAAAGACCATCAATCTCCAATGATATTAAAGTACTATTCTGAACATTACTGATAAACTGAGTGGCAAGTCAAGATATCTGCTGATTTTATTGTTTGGTCAATAGCACCACCTGCTGGACAGATTTAATTTTGCTTGACTGAGCAGTTTGGGAGGATGAAAGATGCCAAATTTCGGGCAGGTTTCCTGGACATCTACATTGAGAATCTCCACTGAACATACTTCTAGGATTAATCTATGTCCGTCCCAGATAGTTTAGTTAGTTAGTTAGTGATACTTTCTGTTCCATATAGTTTAGTTAGTTAGTGATACTACCTGTTCAATGCCACTGAGGAGAATTACATAGATTGAGAAAACTGAGAAAACATATCAATGGTTCTGAATGACAACCAATATACATCAACACCATACATCATGATTCATGGAAATGTACAAGATTAAAACATTGTATTTGATAAGAATAAGTATATTACATTAATTCAACTATACAGTCAGACAAATTATTGTACAGAAAAACAGACCATCACATCTGGGGCCCATCACCACCAACATGACTAGTATCTATGTGGACCCTATTACAGTTTAACCATCTCAGCTATAGACTACACCAGCATGACTAGTATCTATGTGGACCCTACTACAGTTTAACCAGCTCAACTATAGGCTACACCAGCATGACTAGTATCTATGTGGACCCTACTACAGTTCAACCAGCTCAGCTATAGATTACACCAGCATGACTAGTATCTATGTGGACCCTACTACAGTTTAACCAGCTCAGCTATAGACTACAACAGCATGACTAGTATCTATGTGGACCCTACTACAGTTTAACCAGCTCAGCTATAGACTACACCAGCATGACTAGTATCTATGTGGACCCTACTACAGTTTAACCAGCTCAGCAGTATTTTTACAACTACGTAGCCAAAACCCAGGATAGAGGGGCTGAGTGAATGTGGTCTGGACTCTGTGGAGGAGGGTCATTGTGTCAGAGACACTGTAGAAGGACAGAATACCTGCCTTGTGATCCAGGTACACTCCTACTCTGGAGGACTGAGGGCCTGATATTTTAGTCTCAACATTATTGTGTCTGAAACAATAACCATCACTAAACCACTGGTACTGTAAACTCCAGGACTTGTTATTGAGTCCAAATATATTACCTGTCTCTGTTCTGCTGATGTCTTTATAGGAGACTGCTGTAATAACATAACCACTCCACTCCACCTCCCAGTAACAGCGTCCAGACAGACCCTCTCTACACAAAACCTGGTAGTGGTTGGTGAATCTGTCTGGATGGTCAGGATATGGTTGGATTTGGCGTGTATAGGTCACCTTTCTGTTCCATTTAGACAGAGAGAGGTGTGTGTATGCTGTGTTTGGGTCCAGTGTGAGCTTACAGGAATCTGGGAGAAGAGCAGAGCAGAGATCAATGAGGGGAGTTAGAACAATAAGTTAAGTCAGATACTGTATCTACCCTGTCTTTGATTAGAGCACAACAGAGATGAAATCAAAGAAATATGAGGAGTCAGATAGATACCCAGTCTTTGATTAGATCTACTATTGCTATATATTTCTAGAGGGATTGTTAGGAGTGTCAGTAAAAAGAGACTGTTAGTGACTTCACAGTAAAGAGACTCACGTTGTAACAACTGTTCTCTGGTCTTGGGCTCTGGAGGCAGTACAACATCCACTATATTCACTACAGACACACAAACATATTGACAGAGAGAGGGAATGTTATCATCATACCATATTCCACATGTATATGACTAGTAGGGAACATTCTAAAGTTGATGTTCTTATTATTTTCAACACACCTGTAGACGAGATCTTGGTCCATTCTCCTTTAAGGAAGTCTTCTAGTTTCTCTCTCAGTTCAGACACAGTCTTACTCACATCTCCAAAGTACTGAAGAGGATGGACAACAATGCTGGGTAAGTCTGAAGATACACTGATACTGGAGAGAGACTGATGACTCTGGAGAGGGAGGGACAGAGAGAGAGAGCGAGGGGGGGAGACAGACAGAGAGAGGGGGGGGGGAGACAGAGCAACCGCGGGGGAGACAGAGCGAGGGCGGGGGAGACAGGATAACATAATGACTGAGATGAATAGCTTCACATTAAGTTAATTTCATATCACATGTAACAAGGTAGTTTAGTTACCTGGAGGAAATTGATGTGATCTTCTGTGTGTGAGAGCTGCTCCAACTCAGTGCTTCTCTTTCTCAGCTCAGCTATCTCCTGCTTCAGTTGCTCCAGGAGTCCTTCAGCTTGACTCACTTGAGCCTTCTCTTGGGCTCTGATCAGCTCCTTCACCTCAGAACGCCTTCTCTCAAAGGAGCAGATCATCTCAGTAAAGATCTGATCACTGTCCTCCACTGCTGCCTGTGCAGAATGCTGTTAAGAGAGAGAAAGAGAGAGAGACAGAGAGAGAGACAGAGAGACAGTAGGTACAGTTGCCTCTGCACCACTTTGAGTCAGAACGCTGCCACCCTGCTCTCCAGGTCCACCAGGCCTTGTCCCCCCTCTTGGACAGGCAGGTACAGAACACCACTTGGCGCCCAACCCCCCCCCCCCCATCTTCCTCCTCCATTGGCACAATACTGTCCTCCTCCTCCCCAGTCTGTCCCCCCTGCACTTCCCCCCTGATCTGTGCCTCTTCCCCAATGACAGGCAATATTTCCTGTGATGAACCCACCAAGCCCTTACCCACTGGAGTCTCTGTTACAACAGCAACCTGCCTCAGCTCATGTACCCAGCTGCAACCCTCCTCACCACAGCTTTCTCCACGGCCTGCACACCACCACTTGGTCCTGCTCTACTCTCCTCCCTCCTGGTCCCCCCTCCAGTAGCCTGCACACCACCACTTGGCCCTGCTCTACTCTCCACCCTCCTGGTCCCCCCTCCAGTAGCCTGCACACAACCACTTGGTCCTGCTCTACTCTCCTCCCTCCTGGTCCACCCTCCAGTAGCCTGCACACAACCACTTGGTCCTGCTCTACTCTCCTCCCTCCTGGTCCCCCCTCCAGTAGCCTGCACACCACCACTTGGCCCTGCTCTACTCTCCACCCTCCTGGTCCCCCCTCCAGTAGCCTGCACACAACCACTTGGTCCTGCTCTACTCTCCTCCCTCCTGGTCCCCCCTCCAGTAGCCTGCACACCACCACTTGGCCCTGCTCTACTCTTCTCTGAGTCCTAGTAGGCTGGGCAATAGAACCAGTCATTTTTATGGAATGGTCTACCTACCCATGTGAGAGACGCAGACTCGGTCTCAACTTTTAAGTCTTTATTGAAGACTCATCTCTTCAGTAGGTCCTATGATTGAGTGTAGTCCGGCCCAGGAGTGTGACGGTGAACGGAAAGGCACTGGAGCAACGAACCGCCCTTGCTGTCTCTGCCTGGCCGGTTCCCCTCTCTCCACTGGGATTCTCTGCCTCTAACCCTTTTACGGGGGCTGAGTCACTGGCTTACTAGTGCTCTTCCATGCCATCCCTAGGAGGGGTGCGTCACTTGAGTGGGTTGAGTCACTGACGTGATCTTCCTGTCTGGGTTGGCGCCCCCCCTTGGGTTGTACCGTGGGGGAGATCTTTGTGGGCTATACTCTGCCTTGTCTCAGGATGGTAAGTTGGTGGTTGAAGATATGGGGGCTGTGCTTTGGCAAAGTTGGTGGGGTTATATCCTGCCTGTTTGGGCCTGTCCGGGGGTATTGTCGGACGGGGCCACAGTGTCTCCCGACCCCTCCTGTCTCAGCCTCCAGTATTTATGGTGCAGTATTATATGTGTCGGGGGGCTAGGGTCAGTCTGTTATATCTGGAGTATTTCTCCTGTCTTCTCCGATGTCCTGTGTGGATTTAAGTACGCTCTCTTTAATTCTTTCTTGCTTTCTCTCTCTCGGAGGACCTGAGCCTCAGGACTACCTGGCCTGATGACTCCTTGCTGTCCCCAGTCCACCTGGCCGTGCTGCTGCTCCAGTTTCAACTGTTCTGACTGTGGCTATGGAACCCTGACCTGTTCACCGGACGTGCTACCTGTCCCAGACCTGATGTTTTCAACTCTCTAGAGACAGCAGGAGCGGTAGAGATACTCTGAATGATCGGCTATTAAAAGCCAACTGACATTTACTCCTGAGGTGCTGACCTGTTGCACCCTCGACAACCACTGTGATTATTACTATTTGACCCTGCTGGTCATCTATGAACATTTGAACATCTTGGCCATGTTCTGTTATAATCTCCAACCGGCACAGCTAGAAGAGGACTGGCCACGCCTCATAGCCTGGGTCCTCCCTAGGATTATTCCTAGGTTCTGGCCTTTCTAGGGAGTTTTTCCTAGCCACCGTGCTTCTACACCTGCATTGCTTGCTGTTTGGGGTTTTAGGCTGGGTTTCGGTACAGCACTTTGTGATATCTGCTGATGTAAGAAGGGCTTTATAAATTTGATTTGATTTGATTTGACTAGGTCAAAACGGCCCAAGTATGTTGTCTGAGCTGGAACACTAGCGAGGCCATAGCAAATTAATTGAAACAAACCTTCACAGAGCCTCTTCTGACTGGGATGATCCTTAGAATTCCATTTCCCCTAAATGGCACCAACAAATGTCAACCTTTTTATTTTACCACTAAAACCTGTTCTTAGGATGAAACTGAAAAATGACAACTGGTGTAGAAAGTAAACATCCGCACCTTGTTGGTGCCAAGTGTGTTTATGTCTGCATTACCAGGAAGTAGGAAATGGCAACTGACTATTTCTGGTCTAGCGATCGATGACAGCAGAGGACGCTGCTCAACCTTATGTCATTAGAAAGAAGAGATTTTCATGATTAAAATGGTGTCCAACTTGAAACCACTCTAAATATGCACATTGCAATATTTTGTCAAATAAACAGACAAATCCATATTTCTTTAGGAAACAATGGGACGACCTCAAGAGTTCCAGGAGTATTTTATTTATTTTTTTACGTTTTACCTACCAGCAATTGGTAACAACATTGTACGCTGCCCAAACTTACATCATTAGAAATAATAGTTTATCCTGATTAAAATGGTGTAGAACTTCAAACCATTATTATGAATTATTATTAACCAAATTAATACACCTATTAGAGATAATTGTAGAAGATGACAGACATGTCCCTATTTCCCCAAAACAATGGCAGTCTGAAAGTTATAACAGCAGTCTTTTATTTAACCAGCTTACCATTTATCTACTACCATTTGACCTTTGGTATTTAACATTTAGTGGTTTGTAATCTAGTGGTTAAGAGTGTTGGGCAGTAACCGAAAGGTGGCTGGGTCAAATCCCCGAGCCGACTGTAACGCTCCGGGTGTCGTGGGTGTGGAGTCAGACGCAGGAAACAGAGAGTGCAATACTGTGCTCTTTAATGCACTCACGCAACACTGGGTGTTCCAAAACCAAATGCCCCAAACACGTGGATGAAAACAGTACAACAGAATACACGACCAGGAACAAACACGTTCCTCTACTACAGAACCGAAGGTCACAATAATTAATCCCTCACAAAGAACCAGGCGGGCCGGCTGTCTAATAAAGCCCAACTAATGACTCACTAACAGGTGCTAGCAATAAACATACAAGGAGGGGGAGGAAAAACAATCAGTGGCAGCTAATAGGCCTGCGACGACGACCGCCGAGCGCCACCTAACCGGGAAAGGGAGCCACCCTCGGTCGGACTCGTGACACCGACTAGCTGAAAAATCTGAAAATCAACTTTTTTGTAGGCATATTTAGACAGAATGTCTGACTCACATGTAAACGTACACTTGTCATCTGTGAAAGGATGGCAGGTAGCCTGGTGGTTAGAGCCAGTAACCGAAAGGTTGCTCGATCGAATCCCGGAGCTGACAAGATAAAAATCTGTTGTTCTGCCTCTGAACAAGGCAGTGTCATGACGTTGGCCTGGGGGGGTAGGTTTATGACAGTCATAAATTCCTCTTCCCCCTGTTTTCCTCTCTCTACCCTACTGAGGTTACATTCGCAAAACCCTTGGTTAATATAGAGATTCTGGGAACATCAGAAGGCAGGGAAATGAACTATATTCTGGCAATCCGATCAATTGAACATATGCGGTGGTACTTAATGAATATGATGTCAGTTTGGTTGTCATCTGAGACATTCTCATCAATGATAAGATGACATAAACTCTTCAGTGGAAAGTCTATACATCAGAATTATCGGATTCACATGGAATTATTGTTCAATTTAAATGTTTGAACATGAAATTATTCGTGATGGGATGAAATGTGATTTTAGCTTCTAAAATGTAAGATTAGGTTTTAATAAGACTGCAAGAAAAAAAATTTGAAAATTAAAAAAGGTAAAGCAGACATCCACCTCAAACCGGGTGTCAAACTGCATATAAACTCTTATTCCATAAATTAACTTGCTCAATCAGTGGCCCGCCCCTGTGAAGGGACATGGGCTATAAAACTTTTCAAACATGCCCTCCTCTCCCTTCATATATAAGCCCTTGACAACAATATAACCTTATGTTCCGATGATGTGAGGACGACGGTCCGATGTCAGAATGGTTCAGATAATAACTACAGAACGAAGCCAACATCAGCGTGAGCTTTGGTTGCGAATGGTATGAACTTTGAACTTTTATTCACTACAGAAGTGATACCTCCTAGCCGTTGAGTTAGCAACAGCCTCTGCAAATGAGGGTTAGGAAGGAACAGAAAGAGTATCCCGTCTATCACACAACAACGTTACTACAACGTATACAGTTTACCAGCAGAGACATTCTTCAAAGGACTCGGTTGGGCAACACGGCCTTCCATCTACCACCAACCTACCGAACTTCAGCTCAGAGTAAATATTTATTGCATTTGATACTGTATTTACGATAGCACAGCTTCGCCCTTTATTCCTCATTCTTCCCGCTCTTTCACTCAAACCCAGCCCCTTTTCTTTTGTGTAACAAGCTCTCATATCTGTTCCGCCCGCTAGGGACGTTTTCCTTTATGACGTATTTGTAATCAAGTTATGAGTTAATTATGTGTATGTGTAATTCTGTGTGATTAGTTAGGTATTTAGTAAATAAATAATTTGTCACACCCTGACTTTAGTGTTCTTTTTTTTCCTTGTTATGTTGGTTAGGTCACGGTGTGACATAGGTGATGTATGTGTTTGGGCTTGTCTAGGGGTTTTGTATGTTTATGGGGCTGTTTCCTTTCTAGGTGTTTATGTAAGTCTATGGTTGCCTAGATTGGTTGTCAATTAGAAGCAGGTGTTTATCGTTGTCTCTGATTGGGAACCATATTTAGGCAGTCATGTTCTTTGGGTATTTTGTGGGTGATTGTTTCAGTGTCAGTGTTTGTGCCACACGGGACTGTTTTCGGTTAGTTCACGTTTATTGTTTTGTATTTGTGTTCATGTTGAGTTTTTCTTATTAAAACATGGACACTTACCACGCCGCATCTTGGTCCGATCCTTGCTACACCTCTTCAAAGGAAGAGGAAGAAATCTGCCGTTACAGAATCACCCACCACAACAGGACCAAGCAGCGTGGTGACAGGCAGCAGGAGCAGCGTAATCAGGACTTATGGTCTTGGGAGTGAGATCTGGACGAGGTCACTACTTGGGAGGAGATAGACAGGTGGGCGGCTGACCAAGGAGAGTGCTGGAGCCCGCCTGGGATTCTCTGGAGCAGTGTGAGGAGGGATACCGGTGAATGGAGTCAGCACGGCGGCGCGGTAGGAAGCCCGAGAGAGAGGCAGCCACCAAAAATGTATTGGGGGCACACGGAGAGTGTGGCTAAGGCAGGTAGGAGACTTGTGCCAGCTCCCTGTGCATACCGGAGTGAGAGAGGGTGTCATATTGGTCAGGCACCGTGTTATGCGGTGGAGCGCACGGTGTCCCCAGTACGCGTGCTTAGCCCGGTGCGGTACATCCCAGCTCCTCGTATCGGCCGGGCTAGGTTGAGCTTCCAGCCAGGTGCCATAAAGCCGGCTTTACGCATCTGGTCTCCAGTGCATCTCCTCGGGCCGGCGTACATGGCACCAGCCTTACGCATGGTGTCCCCGGTTCGCCTGCACAGCCCAGTGCAGCCTATTCCACCTCGCCGTACTGGTCAGGCTACGGGGAGCATTCAACCAGGTAAGGTGGGGCAGGCTCGGTGCTCGAGACCTCCAGTACGCCTTCTCGGGCCGGTCTATCCGGTGCCATCTCCACGCACCAGCCCTCCGGTGGCAGCCCCCGACACCCTGTTCCTCCTCCTCATACTCGCCCTGAGGTGCGTGTCCTCGGCCCAGTACCACCAGTGCCGGCACCACGCACCAGGCCTACAGTGCGCCTCGTCTGTCCAGTGCTGCCAGAGCCTTCTTCCTGCCCAGCGCCGCCAGAGTCTCCTGTCTGTCCTGAGCCGCCAGAGCCGCCAGTCTGCAAGGAGCCGCCAGGGCCGCCAGTCTGCAAGGAGCCACCAGGGCTACCAGTCTGCAAGAAGCTGCCAGAGCCGCCAGTCTGCAAGGACCCGCCAGAGCTGCCAGTCTGCAAGGAGCCACCAGAGCCGCCAGTTTGCAAGGAGCCGCCAGAGCCACCAGTCTGCAAGGAGCCGCCAGAGCCGCCAGTCTGCAAGGAGCCGCCAGAGCCGCCAGTCTGCAAGGAGCCGCCAGAGCCGCCAGTCAGCCAGGAGCCGCCAGTCAGCCAGGAGCCGCCAGTCAGCCAGGAGCCGCCAGAGCCGCCAGTCAGCCAAGAGCCTCCAGTCAGCCAGGAGCCGCCAGAGCCGCCAGTCAGCCAGGAGCCACCAGAGCAGCCAGTCAGCCAGGATCCGCCAGAGCTGCCATTCAGCCTCCAAAGCTCAGTCTGGCACTTCCATCATCATGAAGTGCTTTGAGAGACTAGTCAAGGACCATATCACCTCCACCCTACCTGACACCCTAGACCCACTCCAATTTGCTTACCGCCCAAATAGGTCCACAGACGATGCAATCTCAACCACACTGCACACTGCCCTAACCCATCTGGACAAGAGGAATACCTATGTGAGAATGCTGTTCATCGACTACAGCTTAGCATTTAACACCATAGTACCCTCCAAACTCGTCATCAAGCTCGAGACCCTGGGTCTCGACCCCGCCCTGTGCAACTGGGTACTGGACTTCCTGACGGGCCGCCCCCAGGTGGTGAGGGTAGGTAACAACATCTCCACCCCGCTGATCCTCAACACTGGGGCCCCACAAGGGTGCGTTCTGAGCCCTCTCCTGTACTCCCTGTTCACCCACGACTGCGTGGCCATTGCACGCCTTCAACTCAATCATCAAGTTTGCGGACGACACAACAGTGGTAGGCTTGATTACCAACAACGATGAGACGGCCTACAGGGAGGAAGTGAGGGCCCTCGGAGTGGGGTGTCAGGAAAATAACCTCACACTCAACGTCAACAAAACAAAGGAGATTATTGTGGACTTCAGGAAACAGCAGAGGGAACACCCCCCTATCCACATTGACGGAACAGTAGTGGAGAGGGTAGCAAGTTTTAAGTTCCTCGGCGTACACATCACAGACAAACTGAATTGGTCCACCCACACAGACAGCATTGTGAAGAAGGCGCAGCAGCGCCTCTTCAACCTCAGGAGGCTGAAGAAATTCGGCTTGTCACCCAAAAGCACTCACAAACTTCTACAGATGCACAATCGAGAGCATCCTGTCGGGCTGTATCACCGCCTGGTACGGCAACTGCTCCGCCCACAACCGCAAGGCTCTTCAGAGGCTAGTGAGGTCTGCACAACACATCACCGGGGGCAAACTACCTGCCCTCCAGGACACCTACACCACCCGATGTCACAGGAAGGCCATAAAGATCATCAAGGACAACAACCACCTGAGCCACTGCCTGTTCACCCCGCTATCATCCAGAAGGCGAGGTCAGTACAGGTGCATCAAAGCTGGGACCGAGAGACTGAAAAACAACTTCTATCTCAAGGCCATCAGACTGTTAAACAGCCACCACTAACATTGAGTGGCTGCTGCCAACACACTGACTCAACTCCAGCCACTTTAATAATGGGAATTGATGGGAATTGATGTAAAATATATCACTAGCCACTTTAAACAATGCTACTTAATATAATGTTTACATACCCTACATTATTCATCTCATATGTATACGTGTAACGGATGTGAAACGGCTAGCTTAGTTAGCGTGGGCGCTAAATAGCGTTTCAATCAGTGACGTCACTTGCTCTGAGACCTTGAAGTAGTAGTTCCCCTTGCTCTGCAAGGGCCGCGGCTTTTGTGGAGCGATGGGTAACGACGCTTCGTAGGAGTCAGTTGTTGATGTGTGCAGAAGGTCCCTGGTTCGTGCCCGGGTATGGGCGAGGGTCAGTTTAAACTTGTACTGTTACATTGATGCTGTTGACCCGGATTACTGGTTGCTGCGGAAAAAGAAAGAAGGTCAAAAGGGGAGTGTAACGGATGTGAAACGGCTAGCTTAGTGGGCACTAAATAGCGTTTCAATCAGTGACGTCACTTGCTCTGAGACCTTGAAGTAGTAGTTCCCCTTGCTCTGCAAGGGCCGCGGCTTTTGTGGAGCGATGGGTAACGACGCTTCGTAGGTGTCAGTTGTTGATGTGTGCAGAAGGTCCCTGGTTCGCGCCCGGGTATGGGCGAGGGGACGGTTTAAAACATATACTGTTACATACGTATATACTGTACTCTATATCATCTACTGCATCTTTATGTAATACATGTATCACTAGCCACTTTAAACTATGCCACTTTGTTTACATACATCTCATATGTATATACTGTACTCGATACCATCTACTGCATCTTGCCTATGCCGCTCTGTACCATCACTCATTCATATATCTTTATGTACATATTCTTTATCCCTTTACACTTGTGTGTATAAGGTAGTAGTTTTGGAATTGTTAGTTAGATTACTCGTTGGTTATTACTGCATTGTCGGAACTAGAAGCACAAGCATTTCGCTACACTCGCATTAACATCTGCTAACCATGTGTATGTGACAAATAACATTTTATTTGATTTGGCGCACGGCTCACTCTGTTTGCACTTGAATTATAACATTTGAAATGTCTCTATTATTTTTTTAACTTTTGTGAGTGGAAAGTTTCCTGTTAATTTCTGATGGTTTATTTCACGTTTGTTTAGTATTTATTCCACCTGCTTTGGCAATGTAAACATATATTTCCATGCCAATAATGCCATTTGAATTTAATTTAATTGAGAGAGAGAGAGAGAGAGAGAGAGAGAGAGAGAGAGAGCTCTCCATGTTAATGTATAGGGGGCATGAGTCAGTCATGGTTACGTGATGAGGTAGGCTCGCTTGCGACTTCAAAATCAGTGTCAGCACAATGGGGACTGTCAATTTGGTGTAACAGTCAAGATGTTGGTCTCTCCCGCAGTAGACCTGGGTTCATATCCCGTTGGTTACATCATTAAGCACTCTGTGTTCTGAAGGGGGTCCAGACAGCCTGTTCCCAACAGTTGGATTGGAGAGGGGCCCCTCTCCTCTCTCAGACTGAGAGAAGTGAAATGGTGTGTCTACTCTGGTCAACAATACTCACCTTGAAAGACTCCACAGCCTGTTGGAGCTCCTTCAGCTCCTTCTCTCTCTCCTGGAATCTCTGCTGGATCTTCTGCTGACTCATCCTCAGCTGCTTCTGTGGAGAATCACCATCAAGCTTTATTTGTCCAGTAGATCAATATGACATGTGACACATGATCATGTGACATGGGGCCCATTGAAGATGGTACAATAATATTTTGAAGATAAATAAATACACACCGCAGAGGATGAAAAACTAGAGTACTAATTTTATTTTACTAGGCAAGTCTGTTAATAAGAACAAATTCTTATTTTCAATGACAGCCTTGTTCAGGGGCAGAACAACAGATTTGTACCGTGTCAGCTCGGGGGATTTGAACTTGCAGCCTTTCAGTTGCTAGTCCAACACTCTAACCACTAGGGTACCCTACCACCCCTAATAGTTAATAGGGAATTGTAAATAGGAGTTGGGTTTCAGTTCAACATCTGTTAGGATCTGTGGAATGTCAGTCATGAACTCAGAGCTACGTGTGCTACGTGTGCTACATTTTCATTGGTCTGTACATTGACTCTGGAGTGGGATACTTGTCCTGCAGCAAGGACTTCTGATTGGCCAACCCCAGGCTAGGGTGGAGGGTTATAAGTGGCATCCTGTCCTTTGTTCTGTGGTGAAAAACTGGAGGACAGGGAAGACTGAATGTCTACTTTTCAGCATAGCACCTAGGATTTGTCCTCCTCAAATACGTCTATTTTCTCCCCCTGATTTGATTTGGGGTCTGTGTTATTGAAGAATAACCTCAGTTGCTAACAATAGAGATTAAAATGTTGAGGAAGTGTCTGTGAAAATATATCATTAAGTTGTTATGGGAATGATTATAGTTTTAACAGAACACAAATCAGGGGAGCTGATTGGGTGTTTTATAACAAATGATAATGGTGTTTGATAACAAATGATAACAGTGATTGATAATGAATGACAACGGTGTTTGACTTTAGAAAATGGTGATACATTTGGAGAATCTTGGTTAACATATCTTTATAATCAAGGTTTGTGTTCATATTTGTGACTCGATTTCATTTGAATGATCTCATATTCAATCAGACTTAGTTCCTACTGTATCTTTAATTCTTTGTTTAACAGACAGCCACCAACATGGTCTTACCTGTTTCTCAGTCCTCTCTGCTGCAGCTGACACAGTATCATGGCCTTTATGTTCATCCATTGTACACAGATAACAGATACACTGCTGATCGGTACGACAGTAAACCTCCAGCAGTTTGTCATGATGAGAGCAGATCTTCTCCTGTAGTTGTGCGGTGGCTTTGACCAGCTTGTGCTTCTTGAAAGCAGGAGATTCATAGTGAGGTTGGAGGTGAGTCTCACAGTAAGAGGCCAGACACGCCAGACAGGACATGAGGGCTTTCTGCTTTCTGGTCCCAATGCAGAAATCACACGCCACATCTCCAGGTACAGCATAGCACAGAGCAGGAGGGGGAGCAGCCTGGAGTCCTGTCTTCTTCAGTTTCTCCACCATCTCAGCCAACATGTTATTTTTCCTCAGATTAGGCCTTGGAGTGAAGGTCTCTCTGCACTGAGGACAGCTATAGACCCCTTTCAGAACATCCTGATCCCAGCAGTCCTCAATACAGCTCCTACAGTAACTGTGTCCACAGGCAGTAGTGACCGGCTCCTTCAGTAGATCCAGACAGACAGAACAACCGAACTGGTCATGGTCCAGCAGAACTCCCTGCTGAGCCATTTGGACGGTTGTTCACTCTCACACATACAGACGACACAGAGACTCAGTTTTGTTTCCTCAGAAGAGAGTTTGTGGGAGAAGGAGGGACTTCCTGGTTCTGACAGAGGTGTGGGGTTGGAGGGAGGGAACTGCACGCAACTTTGAGGAGACAAAGATTTTTGTTCCTAGGTTAGGGTCCTTAATATAGAATAAATCTAACTAATGTGAGTTGTTAGAATATATAATATATATAGAATATATAGAATATATAAAGGTTTATATGAAGTACAAATTATAATGACCTTTATAATGCCTTATAATACACTTATATGTTATAACACTGATTCTAAGTGTCTATAATAATTAATAAGTGGTTGTAATGAGGGAAGGGGGACTTGATATTGATACAATGTACTGTAGTTGAAATGAATACTGTATGTATTGACTGATCATTGAGAATGAGGTAATACTTTACATTACAGTGTGGTTATTACTGTTAGTCCTAGGGTCAGGGTTAGAGGTACTACATTCAGCAGTAACTCTAGAATGGAACACTTTACATTACAGTGTGGTTATTACTGACAGGTCTAGGGTCAGGGTTAGAGGTACTACATTCAGCAGTAACTCTAGAATGGAACACTTTACATTACAGTGTGGTTATTACTGACAGGTCTAGGGTCAGGGTTAGAGGTACTACATTCAGCAGTAACTCTAGAATGGAACACTTTACATTACATTGTGGTTATTACTGTTAGGTCTAGGGTCAGGGTTAGAGGTACTACATTCAGCAGTAACCCTAGAATGGAACACTTTACATTACAGTGTGGTTATTACTGACAGGTCTAGGGTCAGGGTTAGAGGTACTACATTCAGCAGTAACCCTAGAATGGAACACTTTACATTACAGTGTGGTTATTACTGACAGGTCTAGGGTCAGGGTTAGAGGTACTACATTCAGCAGTAACCCTAGAATGGAACACTTTACATTACAGTGTGGTTATTACTGACAGGTCTAGGATCAGGGTTAGAGGTACTACATTCAGCAGTAACCCTAGAATGGAACACTTTACATTACAGTGTGGTTATTACTGACAGGTCTAGGGTCAGGGTTAGAGGTACTACATTCAGCAGTAACCCTAGAATGGAACACTTTACATTATAGTGTGGTTATTACTGACAGGTCTAGGATCAGGGTTAGAGGTACTACATTCAGCAGTAACCCTAGACATATCTAGGACTAAAAAGAGAAGACATTTTACAATCAGAGTTCTTTGTGTCTCTTCTTAGTCACACAGATCCCCCACATCTTATAGGTGGACGGGGTTATGAACATGTACAATACATTATTTCTGATACCAGATTAAATGAAACTGTCTTTCAGCAGGAAAAGCTTCTCTAATAATCCTAACCATGGCTGGGTGTCTTCAGAGACTGAGAGGTATAGAGACACACTGTCAAGTCAAAACATCTGGCTGTGCTTTCTTGTCAAAACCCTTATTCTATTCTAGTCATTATATTATATGCTATTATATTGTAAGATAATATATTATATCCATAGTCTCCACTCAGTATAGTCTTAATGATGAGTGCTTGTTGGGTACATTGATTGAATGTTTAGGACTATCTCTCTGTATTCACAGTTTAAATCCCAAGAGACCAGGAGACCTAAAGGAATCATTCAACACTGCATCCCTTCATCCAGTCATAGTAATCTATCTATCTATCTATCTATCTATCTATCTATCTATCTATCTATCTATCTATCTATCTATCTATCTATCTATCTATCTATCTATCTATCTATCTATCTATCTATCTGTCTGTCTGTCTGTCTGTCTGTCTGTCTGTCTGTCTGTCTGTCTGTCTGTCTGTCTGTCTGTCTGTCTGTCTGTCGATGCAGCCAACTTCTCTGCGGTGGTTGTGTTAAAAAAAAAAAAGTACAACTCTATGCACAATGACTACTTTTAACAAAAATTAAATAATTTAACAATTAAACATTTACTTGAAGAACAGTGCAGATGCAAAGTTTAAGACAGCACTGAATCCTCTCGTCTTCTAGAACCAAGCGGGTGTCCTTCAGGTAAACAAGACACCACTGAATCCTCTGCAGCTTCTATTAGGGCCAGGAGTTTTCCTGGCTACGTCACCTGGCAGGAAAGACTTTGTCTCTAATTATATTATTGTTTACAGAGTGAGTCCATGTAACTTATTATGTGACTTGTTAAGTACATTTTTACTGGACTACAGAGCATTCTAAAAGTATTCAGCTCCTTTGACTTGTTCCACATGTTGTTACATTACAGCCTTATTCTAAAATGGATTCAATTTCCCCTCATCAATCTACACACAATACCCCGTAATGACAAAGCAAAAACAGGTTTTTAGAATGTTTAGCAAATTTATGAAAATAAAAAACAGAAATACCTTATTTTCAGACCCTTTGCTATGAGACTCGAAATTGAGCTCCTGTTTCCATTGATCACCCTTGAGATGTTTCTATAACTTGATTGGAGTCAACCTTTGGTAAATTCAATTGATTGGATATGATTTGGAAAGGAACACACCTGTCTATATAAGGTCCCACAATGGGATATTTCAGTTTTTTCAAAAACATTTTTTTTGCTTTGTCATTACGGGGTATTGTGTGTAGATTTATTTATTTATTACATCCATAATAGAATAAGGCTGTAATGTAACAAAATGTGGAAAAGGGAAGGGGTCTGAATACTTTCTGAATGCTCTGTATGTAAGTCAATAGAATTTTGTTCACCTCAATAGTAAAGTTTGTCAACATGTCTTTCTCCTTACCTCTAAATACCATATTTTTAGATGGAGCCATTTCCCCCCATTCGTTTGGGATTTAAGCCTGCAGTCATTTTGATTTCAGACCACTTTGGAGATATTAACACACTTACCAAGTGACCTGGGGTGAAATCTATTGTAGAATAAATGGAACCTGGATCCATTTCATTCTATTAACATGGTGTATGTGTGTTATAGCAGTAATGGGGTTAATGCTGGTTGCTCCCAGCATTCCTGGGACAGTACTGATCAACATAGCTGACCTGATGCAGAGGTGGACCAGTGATGTTTTCCTCTCAGTGGTGAGACTTGCCCTTCCATTTGATACACCGTTACCTGAAGCTGTAGACCACACTATCTACCTAAAGAGATTTCATCTGTATTTGTCGTAGCTGTCTACATAGCACATGCTAAGCTACAGGACTGTTTTGCTAGCACAGACTGGAATATGGGCTATCTGTGATCCCCAAGCCCCGAACAAACCGTCTTGGTCCAGAGTAGAGTACAGGCTGTAGAGTACAGGCTGTTTCTCCCTTGATGGGGGAGAAACAAAGCAACAAAGCAACAAACCCGTGCTATTCCATGGAACAACCAACTTTCTTATCACAGAGCTCTGCCTTTATAATATTGTATCTTTACATAACACATATAGGCTCCCTGTACGCAAATGAACAACTCCCCTCTTCCTTTCCCCACCATGATATTTTAGTCCCAGTTCTTGCTTGTTAAATCCCACATCTGCTTCGAGTTAGATTATAGTGGTGGCAGGACCCTTTATGTAATACAAAAAAATATACATTTATTGTATACATATGTTTCACGTATTGGTCATTGTGCTACCATCCTGCCCCTATGTTCACCTAAAATTGGTAAGTCCAGATGTAGTAAATGTAGTTATTGGCATTAGCTAATGCAGTTATTTACATTAGCTCATGTAATTATTGGCTTGAGTTTTGCCCAGAAACAGCAAATGCAATTCGTGGCATTAGATTAGCTCCCACAACTTGCGTTGGTCCCTTTGGCTCGGGACCTTCTTCTGTCACTAGGGTCTCTGGCTCAGTCTTTCTCAATTTATCAACATTGGTCTGTAGAGTGTGTCCTTCTGGCACCTTACCAATAGGGAAGCTGAGAGTCACTGCCGCAAAGACACACAGACAGACATAAACTAAAACAGTGTTACGCAGTAGCGGGGCCATCTTCCTCTTCTGGGGTTGGTACTCTTCTACAGTGGGACACGTGGATCCAGGTATCTCTCTCTCTCTCAGCCATCCTGACTGCAGTGGGTTGGTCAGCAGCACCTGGTATGGTCCCCTCCACCGAGGTTGGTGCCAGTGCTTTTGTCTCAAATCCTACACCATGATCCGGTCACCAAGGGAGATCTTCTGCAACTGTCCTCTCTTTGGCTCGGGCGGCTCTCACCTGTGTATAGATAGACTTCAGAGTTTTGTTAAGAAGTTATATCATGTACTTTACCATCTGGTCATCCACAACCGTCAATGTAAGCTGGGCCTGCTTCACAGGCACGTTGTCCATCTTCATCGGCCTTCCTGTAAGTATTTGATGGGGCAACAATCCAGTAGACTGTAAACAAAGGAGAAATCTATAGAGGGTAACAAAACATTGAAAGGGCCTTTTCTCAAAAGTGAGTTTACAAGTGTATCTACCATTTGTAGCTCTGAGTCTCTACTTTCATCCAATGTAAAAATTAAAAATAAAAACAATTTCAAATTTTGCTACATAAGACCGAATCCAGGTCGTGAGTCACATTTAAAGGTTCAGTATTGTAACGGATTTCCTCCTCTTCGTCTGAGGAGGAGTGATGAAGAGAATGAAAGATAATTATTTATTTCATAACATTTCCAGTGGGTCAGAAGTTTACATACACTCAATTAGTATTTGGTAGAATTGCCTTTAAATTGTTTAACTTGGGTCAAATGTTTTGGGTAGCCTTCCACAGGCTTCCCACAATAAGTTGGGTGAATTTTGTCCCATTCCTCCTGACAGAGCTGGTGTACCTGAGTCAGGTTTGTAGGCCTCCTTGCTCGCACACGCTTTTTCAGTTCTGCCCACAATTTTTCTATAGGATTGAGGTCAGGGCTTTGTGATGACCACTCCAATACCTTGACTTTGTTGTCCTTAAGCCATTTTGCCACAACTTTGGAAGTGTGCTTGGGGTCATTGTTTTGGTGGTTAATTTCTGTATTTCCAAATGAGGAGAAACAAACTTCACACACCAGTCAGACTTCAACTTAAACTACTTTAATAATAAGAGCTTTGCAATAGCATTGACTTTCAACGATTCCCTATTTCTAATGAACCGTTGAGAATGACAACACAAAAGTACAAAGATCTTTTATAGCCAAGATACACCCCTCTCAACCTGCATGACGAGCAACAGATACATAGAATGGTCTCAATGTTAAGATTTGTATGAAATATATCTATGATACATAGCAGACAGTTACTGCTGTGTCAACAGTTTTCATTTTAAAGACCAGTGTCTGGTCCTCCTACTCCAAACTGGAACCGTCTCTTCCTGGTATGGTATAGAACTGGAACATTGGCTCATCCAATGGCATAATTCAATTGTCAACTCTAGATACTCACATCTCAAGTAAAACCCCTTCTTGACCTCACTCCTGGACAAGCTCACTGGGGGGAGTGAGTCTCTAGGTCATATACTATCCCAGGATAAGTGCAACATCAGAGAGGACATACAATGGTTCCATACACTGCAATACACCTCCCTCCAATGCCAAAGGAGGGAGTGACTGGCGCACAGACATTGTGGAGACAAGTAATTGGTTCCCCATTAATCACGCCATCCCTTCACATGGATTATGAATAGGTAAAGACACATTCACATATGAAGACAATGTTCCATCCTGTCCTCTTCCCTTTCTGACATTCTGCATAGCACCAGAGACATGTAAAACACAAGTCTGACCTCTCCCCTCTCTGGGCCCCAAGTGACTGAGCCCCAGCTGAGGGAAGAAGTGCAATTGCCAACACCAAAGTCCAAAGAGATACATTCTAATAACAAGTATATCACATAAGCATATTATGCAGATAATACATCTTAATTATCTATGTTAACCAACTAATTCTGATTAATCTGCTACATTGTCCATTTGGAAAACCCATTTGTGTCCAAGCTTTAACTTTCTCACTGATGTCTTGAGATGTTGCCTCAATCTATCCACATAATTTTCCTACTTCATGATGCCATCTATTTTGTGCAGTGCACCAGTCCCTCCTGCAGCAAAGCACCCCCACAACATAAAGCTGCCACCCTCGTGCATTACGGTTGGGATGGTGTTCTTCGGCTTGCAAGCCTCCCCTTTTTTCTCCAAACATAACGATGGTCATTATGGCCAAACAGTTATATTTTTTGTTTCATCAGACCAGAGGACATTTCTCCAAAAAGTACAATCTTTGTCCCCATGTGCAGTTGCAAACTGTAGTCTGGCTTTTTTATGGCGGTTTTGGAGCAGTGGCTTCTTCCTTGCTGAGCGGCCTTTCGGGTTATGTCGATATAGGACTCGTTTTACTGTGGATATAGAGACTTTTGTACCTGTTTCCTACAGCAACTTCACAAGGTCCTTTGCTGTTGATCTGGGATTGATTTGCACTTTTCGCACCAAAGTGCGTTCATCTCTAGGAGACAGAACGCGTCTTCTTCCTGAGCAGTATGACGGCTGTGTGGTCCCATGGTGTTTATACTTCCGTACTATTGTTTGTACAGATGAACATGGCGTTTGGAAAAGGTGTTTGGAAATTGCTCCCAAGGATGAACCAAATTTGTGGAGGTCTTCTTCTACAATTTTGTTATGAGGTCTTGGCTGATTTCTTTTGATTTTCCCATGATGTCAAGCAAAGAGGCACTAAGTTTGAAGGTAGGCCTTGAAATACATCCATAGATACACCTCCAATTGACTCAAATTATTTCAATTAGCCTATCAGAAGCTTCTAAAGCCATGACATCATTTTCTGGAGTTTTCCAAGTTGTTTAAAGGCACAGTCAACTTAGTGTAGGTCAACTTCTGACCCACTGGAATTGTGATACAGTGAATTATAAGTGAACTATTCTGTCTGCAAACAATTGTTGGAAAAATTACTTGTTATGCACAAAGTAGATGTCCTAACCGTCTTGCCAAAACTATAGTTTGTTAACAAGAAATTTGTGGAGTGGTTGAAAAACGAGTTTTACTGACCTAAGTGTATGTAAACTTCGGACTTCAACTGTATTTCCCTCAGATTACACACATCCACAAAAAATTAGAAAACGTATCCACATTTGATAAACTCCCATATTTACTGGGTAAAATACCACAGTGTGCCATCACAGCAGCAATATTTGTGACCTGTTGCCACGAGAAAAAGGCACCCAGTGAAGAACAAACCATTTTAAATACAACCCATGTTTATTTATTTTCCCTTTTGGACTTTAACTATTGCACAATGTTACAACACTGTATATATAAATATGACATTTGAAATGTCTTTATTCTTTTGGAACTTTTGTGAATGTAATTTTTATTTCTAAATGTTTATTTCACTCGTTTATTATCTATTTCAATTGCTTCGGCAATGAAAACATGAGTTTCCCATGCCAATACAGCTATTACATTGAAATTGAATTGAGAGAGAGCGAGACATCAGGTGAAGTTGTGGAGATGAGGTAATATGTGATCAGAACCCCTCCAGTCTGGTTAACCACAGTTAGGTCCAGTATAGACTATCAATACAAGTCACCATTTAGAATGTGACCCAGTTCAATGGGTCTGAACAGAACTGGGGGATGTCAGACATGAAGTTGTCTAAACACAACTGGAATATGATTACTTTGTGATTCATTGTTAATGGATTTTCAATTAGGAACACAGAGGAACAACCTGACAACACACATAGCAAAATAACACTAAAAACAAAGAGGAAACCACTAAAGTCATGACCATATTGTCATGTTGTTATGACAGGGAGAAACAATCTAACATCTAGAACACTACTTTAGATCAGGTCTAATAAAGCCTAGTGCACTACGCAGGGAATAGGGAGCTATTTGGAACAGAGACACTAACTCCTGGATGAAAATCTTTCTCTCCCTCATCTGTCTGATATATCTGCCCATTTCCCCTCCCATCCTCCCTTTTCATTCTATTCGATCAGCCACACCACTAGCTCACCTCCACACAATCCATCTACAAGTTAAAGACACCTTGGAATAAATAACAAAGGAAAACTATTACTAGATGAAGTTTAGTGTTGTATTTTTTATTTCCCATCACCATAAGTCATATTTAATCACTGAACAGTAGCAGACCCAACTTCATCTGTTCCTGACTCTGGATAGTGGATTAAAAAGACCATCAATCTCCAATGATATTAAAGTACTATTCTGAACATTACTGATACACTGAGAGGCAAGTCAAGATAGCTGCTGGTTTTATTGTTTGGTCAATACCACCACCTGCTGGACAGGTTTAATATTGCTTGACTAAGCAGTATGGGAGGATGAAAGATGACAAATTTAGGGCCAGTTTCCAGGACATCTACATTGAACATACTTTTTAGTCCAGGACTAGGATTAATCTGTGTCCATTCCATATAGTTTAGTTAGTTAGTAAGTGATAGTACCTGTTCAATGCTACTGAGGAGAATTACAAAGAGACAGAGAACCAATTGAGAAAACATATCAATGGTTCTGAATGACAAACAATATACATCAACACCATACATCATGATTCATGGAAATGTACAAAATTAAAACATTGTATTTAATAAAAAAATAAGTAAATTACATTTTAATTCAACTATACAGTCAGACAAATTATTGTACAGATAAACAGACCATTATATCTGGGGGCCATCACCACCAGCATGACTAGTATCTATGTGGACCCAACTACAGTTTAACCAGCTCAGCTATAGACTACACCAGCATGACTAGTACCTACGTGGACCCTACTACAGTTTAACCAGCTCAGCAGTATCATTATAAGTATAGAGCCAAATTCCAGGATAGAGGGGCTGAGTGAATGTGGTCCGGACTCTGTGGAGTAGGGTCATTGTGTCAGAGACACTGAAGAAGGACAGAGTACCTGCCTTGTGATCCAGGTACACTCCTACTCTGGAGGACTGAGGGCCTGTTACTTTAGTCACAACATTATTGTGTATGAAACAATCACCAACACTAGAGCACTGTAAACTCCAGGACTTGTTATTGTATCCAAATATATTACCTATCCGTGTTCTGCTGATGTCTTTATATGAGACTGCTGTATAAACATAACCACTCCACTCCACCTCCCAGTAACAGCGTCCAGACAGACCCTCTCTACTCAGAACCTGACAATGGTTGGTGAATCTGTCTGGATGATCAGGATATGGTTGGACTTGGCCTGTACAGGTCACCTTTCTGTTCCCTTTAGACAGAGAGAGGGTTGTGTGTGCTGTGTTTGGGTCCAGTGTGAGCTGACAGGAATCTGGGAGAAGAGCAGAGCAGAGACCAATGAGGCGTGTTAGAACAATAAGTTAAGTCAGATACTGTATCTACCCTGTCTTTGATTAGAGCATAACAGCGATCAAATCAGAGAACTATGAGGAGTCAGATAGATACCCAGTCTTTGATTCGATCTACTATTGCTATATATTTCTAGAGGGATTGTTGGGAGTCTCAGTAAAAAAGAGACTGTTAGTTACTTCACAATAAAGAGACTCACATTGTAACAACTGTTCTCTGGTCTTGGGCTCTGGAGGCAGTACAACATCCACTATATTCTACAGACACACAAACACATTGACAGAGAGAGGGAATGTTATCATCATATCATATTCCACATGTATATGACTAGTAGGGAATTTTCAATGGTCTAAAGTTGATGTCCTTATTGTTTTCAACATACCTGTAGTGGAGATCTTGGTCCATTCTCCTTTAAGGAAGTTGTCTAGTTTCTCTCTCAGTTCAGACACAGTCTTACTCACATCTCCAAAGTACTGAAGAGGATGGACAACGATGCTGGGTAAGTCTGAAGATACACTGATACTGGAGATAGACTGAAAACTCTGGGGACAGAGAGAGAGAGAGAGAGAGAGAGAGAGAGAGAGAGAGAGAGAGAGAGAGAGAGAGGAACAGAGAGAGAGACAGACAGAGAACAGAACCAAATGATTGAAACGTCTAATTTCATATCAAATGTAACATGGCAGTTTAGATACCTGCAGGAAATGGATGTGATCCTCTGTGTGTGAGAGCTGCTCCAGCTCAGTGCTTCTCTTCCTCAGCTCAGCGATCTCCTGCTTCAGTTGCTCCAGGAGTCCTTCAGCTTGACTCACTTGAGCCTTCTCTTGGGCTCTGATCAGCTTCTTCACCTCAGAGCGCCTTCTCTCAATGGAGCAGATCAGCTCAGTAAATATATAATCACTGTCCTCCACTGCTGCCTGTGCAAAGTGCTGTTAAGAGAGAGAGAGAGAGAGAGAGAGAGACAGAGACTGACTTATCTTACTTATATGAGCCATCCTCATTACACTAACATCCCCCCCCCCTCCTAAAAACACATTGCGTGCCACCACAACCTCCACACAATCACATTATACAGTACCCAACACCACAGTACAATACAGCATCCAGCTCCACATTCCAACCGTACATCCAACCCCTCCTCTTCAGCCGTACAGACAGCCCCCCTGAGCCCCCATACCTCCTGAAACATCTCCACACAGGACGTGTGCTCCAGGCATGTGCTGACCAACTAGCAGGTGTCTTCACTGACATTTTCAACATGTCCCTGATTGAGTCTGTAATACCAACATGCTTCAAGCAGACCACCACAGTCCCTGTGCCCAAGAACACAAAGGCACCCTGCCTAAATGACTACAGACCCGTAGCACTCACGTCCGTAGCCATGAAGTGCTTTGAAAGGCTGGTAAGGGTTCACATCAACACCATTATCCCAGAAACCCAAGACCCACTCCAATTTGCATACCACCCAAACAGATCCACAGATGATGCAATCTCTATTGCACTCCACACTGCCCTTCCCCACCTGGACTCAAGGAACACCTATGTGAGAATGCTGTTCATTGACTACAGCTCAGCATTCAGCACCATAGTACCCTCAAAGCTCACCACTAAGCTAAGGATCCTGGGACTAAACACCTCCCTCTGCAACTGGATCCTGGACTTCCTGACAGGCCGCCCCCAGGTGGTGAGGGTAGGTAGCAACACATCTGAAACACTGATCCTCAACGCTGGAGCTCCCAAGGGGTTATTGCTCAGTCCCCTCCTCCCGACCAACCAGTGCTCCCGCACATTGGCTAACCGGGCTATCTGCATTGTGTCCAAACACCCGCCAAGCCCTCTATTTAAGCTTCTGCTACTCTCTGTTCATCATACAGTGGGGCAAAAAGTATTTAGTCAGTCACCAATTGTGCAAGTTCTCCCACTTAAAAAGATGAGAGAGGCCTGTAATTTTCATCATATGTACACTTCAACTATGACAGACAAAATGAGAAAAAAAAATATCCAGAAAATCACATTGTAGGATTTTTAATGAATAATTTGCAAATTATGGTGGAAAATGAGTACTTGGTCAATAACAAAAGTTTATCTCAATACTTTGTTATATACCCTTTGTTGGCAATAACAGAGGTCAAACGTTTTCTGTAAGTCTTCACAAGGTTTTCACACACTGTTGCTGGTATTTTGGTCCAGTCGTCCATGCAGATCTCCTCTAGAGCAGTGATGTGTTGGGGCTGTTGCTAGGCAACACAGACTTTCAACTCCTTCCAAAGATTTTCTATGGGGTTGAGATCTGGAGACTGGCTAGGCCACTCCAGGACCTTGAAATGCTTCTTACGAAGCCACTCCTTTGTTGCCCGGGCGGTGTGTTTGGGATCATTGTCATGCTGAAAGACCCAGCCACTTTTCATATTCAATGCCCTTGCTGATGGAAGGAGGTTTTCACTCAAAATCTCACGATACATGGCCCCATTCATTCTTTCCTTTACACGGATCAGTCGTCCTGGTCCCTTTGCAGAAAAACAGCCCCAAAGCATGATGTTTTCACCCCCATGCTTCACAGTAGGTATGGTGTTCTTTGGATGCAACTCAGCATTCTTTGTCCTCCAAACACGATGTCTTGAGTTTTTACCAAAAAGTTATATTTTGGTTTCATCTGACCATATGACATTCTCCCAATCTTCTTCTGGATCATCCAAATGCTCTCTAGCAAACTTCAGACGGGCATGGACATGTACTGGCTTATGCAGGCGGACACTTCTGGCACTGCAGGATTTGAGTCCCTGGCGGCGTAGTGTGTTACTGATGGTAGGCTTTGTTACTTTGGTCCCAGCTCTCTGCAGGTCATTCACTAGGTCCCCCTGTGTGGTTCTGGGATTTTTGCTCACCGTTCTTGTGATCATTTTGACCCCACGGGGTGAGATCTTGAGTGGAGCCCCAGATCGAGGGAGATTATCAGTGGTCTTGTATGTCTTCCATTTCCTAATAATTGCTCCCACAGTTGATTTCTTCAAACCAAGCTGCTTACCTATTGCAGATTCAGTCTTCCCAGCCTGGTGCAGGTCTACAATTTTGTTTCTGGTGTCCTTTGACAGCTCTTTGGTCTTGGCCATAATGGAGTTTGGGGTGTGACTGTTTGAGGTTGTGGACAGGTGTCTTTTATACTGATAACAAGTTCAAACAGGTGCCATTAATACAGGTAACGAGTGGAGGACAGAGGAGCCTCTTAAAGAAGAAGTTACAAGTCTGTGAGAGCCAGATATCCTGCTTGTTTGTAGGTGACCAAATACTTATTTTCCACCATAATTTGCAAATAAATTCATAAAAAATCCTACAATGTGATTTTCTGATTTTTTTTCTCACATTTTTTCCATCATAGTTGAAGTGTACCTATGATGGAAATTACAGGCCTCTCTCATATAACAACACAAGCTCCACTGTTTCATTGACAAATACCCTCCAGACACAAACCATTCACATGCTGCCAACCAGATGGAATGACCAGTTCAATGTACAATGTCCTAAACACAATTGAGTAAACATCACCTCTAACTTCCAAATCTAACCTTTGAATCTTGGTCCACTGACCTTTCTTTGGAGGGCATATACATGTTGTCCCTTGTGCTCAGAGCCCCATCTCTTCTGCCACACATCTATCAAAATGGCTCTGATCTCACATTTGGCCTCACCTCTACCCAGTGGAACATTAATATCAATTATATCTTGTTTCAAAGCTTTTTTAGCGAACTGGTCTACAATTTCATATCCTTCCACACCTGAATGTGCTGGGACCCAGCAGAATCTCACTACTACACCCATTCTCTCAATTCTCCATATTAACATTGATACCTCCAATAGAAGGTCACTCCTATTAGATAAACCAGATGATAAACTATTCAATACAGACAGAGAATCTGAGCATCCTATAATTCTAACAGGTTGTACGTCCTCCACCCACTGGAGTGCAACTATTATCACCAACAGTTCAACTGAGTATGCTGAAAGTTCATCTGTTAGTCTTCTACATATCTGCACATCAAATTCAGGAAGGTAAACGTCTGCTCCTGTGCTCCCACTGTCTGGTTTCTACATATCTACACATCAAATTCAGGAAGGTAAACGTCTGCTCCTGTGCTCCACTATCTGGGTCCTTGGATCCATCTGTGAAACGTGGTAAAAAAGCATAACTTCTACCAATGTAATTGTCAACCAGTTTCCCTTTATCACTGACTTCTGACCAATCTGTCTTTTTCTCTACCAAGGTTAGATCAAAAACAGGATCTGGGAGTAACCATGGAGGAACATCCCCTATCACCACAGAAGGGCCAACCTCCAACTCCCTCAAACCACTCTCATCAGCAAGCTTTCCAACTGTCCAACCAAAACCACTGCCTTGTCTACTAGTATATTCCCAACAGTCATCTAGAACAGTAGCAGTGGGATGCTCAACCTCACAGCCTTTCAACCCAATAAGCTAATGACAACTTATTATGTCGTATATCCAAAGGCATCTCACCTGCCTCCACTAGTAAGACACATACAGATGTTGATTTAAATGCACCAATACATATCCTTAAAGCTATATACTGGATTCTGTCCAGCTTCTGAAAACAAGTCTGTGCCACTGTTCCATAAACTATACACCCGTAATCAATTGTCGTCCTGATCAGAGCTCTATAAATATCCATCAACAATTGTCTGTTAGCACCCCATTCATACCCAGAGACCCACACAACCAACTACCATGAAAGTGATGGAATGAGAGAGAGAGACATTGTTACAACACTGTACACAGACATAATATAACGTTTCTTCTTCTTTGAAGTTTAACGCGGGTAGCATCAAATATATTGCATTACCGCCCCCAACTGGACTATAATATGAATCTACTTTACTTTGTGATACAAAATTGGAAAAGGGGATATGAAAACATATTTCTTAAATTAATCACCCTTCCAACTAACCCTACACTCATTAAAAACCCACTAACCCATTCCACTACTTTGACCCTATCTGCTCCTGCACCATGACAACGACCTGGGAGGACGGGACACCACCACTCAACACACCCTGTAACTCTTCTGAAGTCAAATCTTGTATGACCAAATACTTCTCTGCAGCTGCCACCACAACATCTATTTTCTGTGTTTTACATTCCATTTATCTGGTACAGTTGATAACCATGAATGCTAAGAAGCTAACCTTACTGAAGCATATATCACTCGTTGGCCTCTCCCTCTGTGCTGCACAGATCTACTACTCACAGGGATCCTCTCAGGATCCCTCACCCTTGACCCATCCTCCTCTACTTTCTTCACTGCCTCAGCATACGACACCTTCTGCACTACTCTGACTCTATCCACCTCAACCTGCCTATCTCTCACTGGACACTTCTGATCCCCAGCAACATGGGCACCCCTACAGTTGACACACAACTTTATCCACCAAAACTACACAATCCTCTATTCCATGAAATCCTGCACACTTCCCACATCTTGGAATCTCCCTCCTACAAACTGCTGCAACATGACCATAAACGCTGCACCTGAAACAGCTCAGTGGATTCAACACAAAGACTCTAACAGGATAACTGATATATCCTAACATGACTTTGTCGGGTAAAGACTCAAAACTCAAAAGGACTGACAGTGACTCCTCTGTTTCACCACGCTCACCACCGGGTCTGTGTCGCACCAAACCGCGGGCATCAAACACCAGGAGTCTTCAACTTCAATTGCTCCACCTCCACACTTAACGCTACCCCAGAAATCATTCATTTCAATAGTGTCCTGTTCCTGAGAGCAAAGCAAGAAACAGATCTTGACCCAAGTTGCGTGACACGGAGCGCCCACTCCCTCTGGTCAGAAGAAACAAACAAATATCAGAATTCCACTACAGGTTACCTAGGTTACCTTCACTGATTCAACTGCACCCAACTCCTTTACCACCCACCCTGAAACCACAAATGGATCTGCCAAAAGGTATGGATCCACTTTCTCCAACAATGTAACTCCTACTGCACCAGATTTTTCATTATCATGTCCATTGATGCCAGGCTCTGGTTCTGAGCTCTCCACCACACATTCTACCTCACTTATCTCTCCCTCATTCATTTCCATTTCACCTCCAGAACTCGGTCTGGTGCACGGCTTATTCTGTTTACACTTGAATGTCTGCATTCCTTTGAAACTTTTGTGAGTGTAATGTTTACTGTTCATTTCTGATTGTTTATTTCACTTGCTTTGGCAATGTAAGCATATGTTGTCCATGCCAAAAAAAAACACAGACAGAGACAGAGAGAGAGAGAGAGAGAGAGCCCCGCCTTTGACTTCAAAATCAGTGTCGGTCCAATAGGGAATGTCCTCTTGGTGTAACGGTCAAGATGTTGGTTTCTCCTGCAGTAGACCTGGGTTCATATTCCGTCGGTTACATTAAGCAGTCTATTGTCTGAAAGGGGTCCAGACAGCCCACAGAGATCCGACTGACTCCACTCTCTCTCTCTGACTGGAGGAGAGAAGTGAAATGGTGTGTCTCCTCTGGTCAACAATACTCACCTTGAGAGACTCCACAGCCTGTTGGAGCGCCTTCAGCTCCTTCTCTCTCTCCTGGAATCTCTGCTGGACCTTCTGCTGACTCATCCCCAGCTGCCTCTGTGGATAATCACTCTTCAATGAGCAATCAAGCTTTATTAGTCCAGTAGATCAATAGTATAGTAATATGACATAGGGCCCATAGAAAATGGGATTCAAATGTTGAGGAAGTATCTGTTTGCTATTGTTATTATGTTGATATGTGAATGATTCTAGTTTTTATGGTAGGCATACATGTTTTCAAGGCATTAAGACTGAACCTTGGACTCATAAAAGGACATTCACATTGACAATAGTGTTTGACTTTAGAAAATGGTGATACATTTGGAGAATCTCGGTTAACATACAGTGCCTTGCGAAAGTATTCGGCCCCCTTGAACTTTGCGACCTTTTGCCACATTTCAGGCTTCAAACATAAAGATATAAAACTGTATTTTTTTGTGAAGAATCAACAACAAGTGGGACACAATCATGAAGTGGAACGACATTTATTGGATATTTCAAACTTTTTTAACAAATCAAAAACTGAAAAATTGGGCGTGCAAAATTATTCAGCCCCCTTAAGTTAATACTTTGTAGCGCCACCTTTTGCTGCGATTACAGCTGTCAGTCGCTTGGGGTATGTCTCTATCAGTTTTGCACATCGAGAGACTGAAATTTTTTCCCATTCCTCCTTGCAAAACAGCTCGAGCTCAGTGAGGTTGGATGGAGAGCATTTGTGAACAGCAGTTTTCAGTTCTTTCCACAGATTCTCGATTGGATTCAGGTCTGGACTTTGACTTGGCCATTCTAACACCTGGATATGTTTATTTTTGAACCATTCCATTGTAGATTTTGCTTTATGTTTTGGGTCATTGTCTTGTTGGAAGACAAATCTCCGTCCCAGTCTCAGGTCTTTTGCAGACTCCATCAGGTTTTCTTCCAGAATGGTCCTGTATTTGGCTCCATCCATCTTCCCATCAATTTTAACCATCTTCCCTGTCCCTGCTGAAGAAAAGCAGGCCCAAACCATGATGCTGCCACCACCATGTTTGACAGTGGGGATGGTGTGTTCAGGGTGATGAGCTGTGTTGCTTTTACGCCAAACATAACGTTTTGCATTGTTGCCAAAAAGTTCAATTTTGGTTTCATCTGACCAGAGCACCTTCTTCCACATGTTTGGTGTGTCTCCCAGGTGGCTTGTGGCAAACTTTAAACGACACTTTTTATGGATATCTTTAAGAAATGGCTTTCTTCTTGCCACTCTTCCATAAAGGCCAGATTTGTAAAATATACGACTGATTGTTGTCCTATGGACAGAGTCTCCCACCTCAGCTGTAGATCTCTGCAGTTCATCCAGAGTGATCATGGGCCTCTTGGCTGCATCTCTGATCAGTCTTCTCCTTGTATGAGCTGAAAGTTTAGAGGGACGGCCAGGTCTTGGTAGATTTGCAGTGGTCTGATACTCCTTCCATTTCAATATTATCGCTTGCACAGTGCTCCTTGGGATGTTTAAAGCTTGGGAAATCTTTTTGTATCCAAATCTGGCTTTAAACTTCTTCACAACAGTATCTCGGACCTGCCTGGTGTGTTCCTTGTTCTTCATGATGCTCTCTGCGCTTTTAACGGACCTCTGAGACTATCACAGTGCAAGTGCATTTATACGGAGACTTGATTACACACAGGTACTGTACATACAGTGCCTTGCGAAAGTATTCGGCCCCCTTGAACTTTGCGACCTTTTGCCACATTTCAGGCTTCAAACATAAAGATATAAAACTGTATTTTTTTGTGAAGAATCAACAACAAGTGGGACACAATCATGAAGTGGAACGACATTTATTGGATATTTCAAACTTTTTTAACAAATCAAAAACTGAAAAATTGGGCGTGCAAAATTATTCAGCCCCTTTACTTTCAGTGCAGCAAACTCTCTCCAGAAGTTCAGTGAGGATCTCTGAATGATCCAATGTTGACCTAAATGACTAATGATGATAAATACAATCCAGTTGAAGTGGGAAGTTTACATACACTTAGGTTGGAGTCATTAAATCTCATTTTCAACCACTCCACAAAGATCTTGTTAACAAAATATAGTTTTGGCAAATCAGGTAGGACATCTACTTTGTGCATGACACAAGTAATTTTTCCAACAATTGTTTACAGATAGATTATTTCACTGTATCACAATTCCAGTGGGTCAGAAGTTTACATACACTAAGTTGACTGTGCCTTTAAACAGCTTGGAAAATTCCAGAAAATGATGTGACGGTTTTAGAAGCTTCTGATAGGCTAATTTACACCATTTGAGTCAATTGGAGGTGTACCTGTGGATGTATTGCAAGGCCTTCCTTCAAACTCAGTTCCTCTTTGCTTGACATCATGGGAATATCAAAAGAAATCAGCCAAGACCTCAGAAAAAAAAGTCTGGTTCATCCTTGGGAGCAATTTCCAAATGCCTAGTTCATCTGTACATACAGTACGCGAGTATAAACACCATGGGACCACTCAGCCGTCATACCGTTCTGTCTCCTAGAGATGAACGTACTTTGGTGCGAAAGGTGCAAAACAATCCCAGGACAACAGTAAAGGACCTTGTGAAGATGCTGGAGGAAACAGGTACAAAAGTTTCTATATCCACAGTAAAACAAGTCCTATGTCGTCAAAACCTGGAAGGCCGCACAGCAAGGAAGAAGCCACTGCTCCAAAACCGCCATAAAAAAGCCACTATTGATTGCAATTGCACATGGGGACAAAGATCGTACTTTTTGGATAAATGTCCTCTGGTCTGATGAAACAAAAATAGAACTGTTTGGCCATAATGACCATCGTTATATTTGGAAGAAAAAGGGGTAGGCTTGCAAGCCAAAGAACACCATCCCAGCCGTGAAGCACAGGGGTGGCAGCATGTTGTGCATGTTGTGGGGGTGCTTTGCTGCAGGAGGGACTGGTGCACTTCACAAAATAGATGGCATCATGAGGACGGAAAATTATGTGGATATATTGAAGCAACATCTCAAGACATTAGTCAGGAATTTAAAGCTTGGTCGCAAATGGGTCTTCCAAATGGACTATGACCCCAAGCATACTTCCAAAGTTGTGGTAAAATGGCTTAAGGACAACAAAGTCAATGTATTGGAGTCACCATCACAAAGCCCTGACCTCAATCCTATAGAAGATTTGTTGGCAGAACTGAAAACGCGTGAGGGAGCAAGGAGGCCTACAACCCTGACTCAGTTATACCAGCTCTGTCAGGAGGAATTAGCCAAATTTCACCGAACTTATTGTGGGAAGCTTGTGGAAGGCTGCCCGAAACGTTTGACGTAAGTTAAACAATTTAAAGGCAATACTACCAAATACTAATTGAGTGTATGTAATCTTTTGACCCACTGATAATGTGATGAAAGAAATAAAAGCTGGGGAAAAAAAATCACTCTATCATTCTGACATTTCACATTCTTAAAATAAAGTGGTGATCCTAACTGACCTAAAACAGGGAATATTTATCAGGATTAAATGTCAGGAATTGTGAAAAACTGAGTTTAAATGTATTTGGCTAAGGTGTATGTAAACTTCCAACTTCAACTGTATATAATCAAGGTTTGTGTTCATATTTGTGGACCAATTTGATTTGAATTCTCTCACATTCGAACAGTCTTAGTTCCAACTGTGTCTTTAATTATTTGTTTACCAGACAGTCGCCAACAAGTTTTTCTGGTCTTACCTGTTTCTCAGTCCTCTCTGCTGCAGCTGACACTGTATCATGGCCTTTATGTTCATCCATCACACACTGATAACAGATACACTGCTTATCGGTACGACAGTAAACCTCCAGCAGTTTGTCATGTTGAGAGCAGATCTTCTCCTGTAGTTGTGCGGTGGCTTTGACCAGCTTGTGCTTCTTCAAAGCTGGAAATTCATAGTGAGGTTGCAGGTGAGTCTCACAGTAAGAGGCCAGACATGCCAGACAGGACATGAGGGCTTTCTGCTTTCTGGTCCCAATGCAGAAATCACACGCCACATCTCCAGGTCCAGCATAGCACAGAGCAGGAGGGGGAGCAGCCTGGAGTCCTGTCTTCTTCAGTTTCTCCACCATCTCAGCCAACATGTTATTTTTCCTCAGATTAGGCCTTGGGGTGAAGGTCTCTCTGCACTGTGGACAGCTATAGACCACTTTCAGAACATCCTGATCCCAGCAGCCCTCAATACAGCTCCTACAGTAACTGTGTCCACAGGGAATAACCACCGGCTCCTTCAGTAGATCCAGACAGACAGAACAACATAACTGGTCCTGATCTAGCAGAACTCCCTGATGAGCCATTTGGATGGTTGTTCACTCTCACACAGACAGATGACACAGAGACTCAGATCAGTTTTGTTTCCTCAGAAGAGAGTTTGTAGGAGGGGGACGGACTTCAAGGTTTTGCCAGAGGGGTGGGGTTAGAAGGAGGGAGGGGTTAGAGGAATGGAGGAAGAGAGAGGAACTGCATGCAACAGCAAGAGGGAGACAAATAGTTTTGTTCCTTGGTTAGAGCCCTTAACATGGAACAAATGACATAATTAATCTTAACATGTGAGTTGTTAGAATATATAAAGGGTAACAGTTTATATGAAGTACATATAATTATTTTAATGACCTTTATAATGCGTCATAATACACTTATGTGTTGTAATTAATCAATCAGGCCTGAGGAGGTGTGGTATATGGTTAATATACAGTACCACGGCTAAGGGCTGTTCTTAGACAAGACACAACGCGGATTGAGAATTATGTAACACTTTAAAAAATACAATCAAATCCAATTGTATTGGTCACATACACATATTTAACAGATGTTATTGGTCACATACACATATTTAACAGATGTTATTGGTCACATACACATATTTAACAGATGTTATTGGTCACATACACATAGTTAGCAGATGTTATTGGTCACATACACATATTTAGCAGATGTTATTGGTCACATACACATATTTAACAGATGTTATTGGTCATATACACATGGTTAACAGATGTTATTGGTCACATACACATATTTAGCAGATGTTATTGGTCACATACACATATTTAGCAGATGTTATTGGTCACATACCCATGGTTAGCAGATGTTATTGGTCACATACACATGTTTAGCAGATGTTATTGGTCACATACACATATTTAACAGATGTTATTGGTCACATACACATATTTAGCAGATGTTATTGGTCACATACACATATTTAACAGATGTTATTGGTCACATACACATATTTAACAGATGTTATTGGTCACATACACATATTTAGCAGATGTTATTGCTGGTGTAGTGAAATGCTTGGTGATCCTGGCTCCAACAGTGCAGTAAAATCTAACAATACACACTCATGTAAAAAGTAAAGGAATTAAGAAACATTAAAATATAAGGATGAGCAATGTTGGAGTTCTGGAGTATAAATATATATATATATATACACAATACCAGTCAATGTTGGAGTCCTGGAGTATAAATATAGATAAATATACATACACTGTACCAGTCAATGTTGGAGTATATATATATACAGTGGGGCAAAAAAGTATTTAGTCAGCCACCAATTGTGCAAGTTCTCCCACTTGAAAAGATGAGAGAGGCCTGTAATTGTCATCATAGGTACAACTGTGACAGACAAAATGAGAAAAAAAATCCAGAAAATCACATTGTAGGATTTTTAATGAATTTATTTGCAAATTATGGTGGAAAATAAGTATTTGGTCACCTACAAAAAGGCAAGATTTCTGGCTCTCACAAACCTGTAACTTATTCTTTAAGAGGCTCCTCTGTCCTCCACTCGTTACCTGTATTAATGGCAGCTGTTTGAACTTGTTATCAAACCCAATTGAGAAAAAATAATGGTTCTGAATGACCAACAATATACATCAACACCATACATTATGATTAATGGAAATGAACAATGCAATTTATGAAATATGAATACATAACATCTTCTGAAGATCAGAGCAGAATGAATCATCACATCCGGGGCTATATCTGGGGACCATCACCACCAGCATGACTAGTATCTATGTGGACCCTACTACAGTTTAACCAGCTCAGCAGTATCATTATAACTATAGAGATAAAACCCAGGATAGAGGGACTGAGTGAATGTGGTCTGGACTCTGTGGAGGAGGGTCATTGTGTCAGAGACACTGTAGAAGGACAGAGTACCTGCCTTGTGATCCAGGTACACTCCTACTCTGGAGGACTGAGGGCCTGATACTTTAGTCACAACATTATTGTGTATGAAACAATAACCACCACTAGAGCACTCTAAACTCCAGGAGTTTTTATTGTCTCCAAATCCACCATCTCTCTCTGTTCTGCTGACATCTTTATAGGAGACTGCTGTATCAACATCCCCACTCCACTCCACCTCCCAGTAACAGCGTCCAGACAGACCCTCTCTACACAGAACCTGACAATGGTTGGTGAATCTGTCTGGATGATCAGGATATGGTTGGGGTTGGCCTGTATAGGTCACCTTTCTGTTCCCTTCAGACAGAGAGAGGCGTGTGTATACTGTTTTTGGGTCCAGTGTGAGCTGACAGGAATCTGGGAGAAGAGCAGAGACCAATGAGGGGAGTTAGAACAAAAGTTAAGTCAGATACTGTATCCACCCTGTCTTGTGTAAGAGCACAGCAGAAATCAAATCAGAGAAATAGGAGGAGCCAGATAGATACCCAGTCTTTGATTAGATCTACTATTGCTATATATTTCTAGAGGGATTGTTAGGAGTATCAGTAAAAAAGAGACTGTTAGTTACTTCACAATAAAGAGACTCACATTGTAACAACTGTTCTCTGGTCTTGGGCTCTGGAGGCAGTACAACATCCACTATATTCACTACAGACACAAACACATTGACAGAGAGAGGGAATGTTATCATCATACCATATTCCACATGTATATGACTAGTAGGGAACTTTCAATGGTCGAAAGTTGATGTTCTTATTGTTTTCAACACACCTGTAGTGGAGATCTTGTTCCATTCTCCTTTAAGGAAGTCTTCTAGTTTCTCTCTCAGTTCAGACACAGTCTTACTCACATCTCCAAAGTACTGAAGAGGATGGACAACGATGCTGGGTAAGTCTGAAGATACACTGATACTGGAGAGAGACTGATAACTCTGGAGACAGAGAGAGAGAGAGAGAGAGAGAGAGAGAGAGAGAGAGAGAGAGGAACAGAGAGAGAGACAGAGAGAGAACAGAACCAAATTATTGAGTGTCACGTTGAGTTAAAATTTCATATCTCATGTATCAAGGCAGTTTAGTTACCTGGAGGAAATGGATGTGATCCTCTGTGTGTGAGAGCTGCTCCAGCTCAGTGCTTCTCTTCCTCAGCTCAGCGATCTCCTGCTTCAGTTGCTCCAGGAGTCCTTCAGCTTGACTCACTTGAGCCTTCTCTTGGGCTCTGATCAGCTTCTTTACCTCAGAGCGCCTTCTCTCAATGGAGCAGATCAGCTCAGTAAATATATTATCACTGTCCTCCACTGCTGCCTGTGCAGAGTGCTGTTAAGAGATAGAGAGAGACAGCGACTGACTTATCTTACTTATATGAGCCATCCTCATTACACTAACACCACCCCCTCCTAATAACACATTGCGTGCCACCTCAACCTCCACACAATCACATTATACAGTACCCAACACCACAGTATAATACACCATCCAGCACCACATTCCAACCGTACATCCAACCCCTCCTCTCCAGCCGTACAGACAGCCCCCCTGAGCCCCCATACCTCCTGAAACATCTTAACAATATTGATAATTTTGTAAAACTCATGAAGGCCTGATTGGGAGTCCCATAAGGCAGCACACAATTGGCCCATCATAGTCCAAGTTTGGCCTGTGTCATGATGTTGGCCTGTGGGTAAGGTTTATGACCCCCCCATAAATACCTTTCTCCCTTCCCTCTCTCTCTGACTCTACAGAGGGACTTTTGAATAGCCTTTGTTAAACAGAGAGTCTGGGAACATCAAACAAGTGGAGGGAAAGGAACCATATTTCGGTAATGGAACCAGTTAAAAATATCCGTTGGTACTTAATGAGTATGATGTCAGTTCGGCTGTCATCTGAGACATTATGACTGATGACAGGACGAGATAAACTGTATCTGGGAAAGTCTACACATTATAGTTAGCTTATTATTTTAGCTTCCAAATGAGAGAATTGGGTTTTCATAAGATTAGAGCTCTGCTCAATCAGTGGCCCGTCCCTGTGAAGAGACACGGGTTATAAACTATGAAACACACCCTTCTCCCTCCACTATATAAGCCCTTGACGAAAATGTAACCTCTGTCGTGGGATAATCAGAATTTGTTGGTAACATATGTAAGATGTTTTATATTTATCAAATGTGTGTAAGTTAATTCTCATCAGAATGGTATTTTTGTATAATACTGTGGGCAGGATTGCAGTATCTGTTCTATGTCAAGACTAAGTTGCATGGCCGCTGAGAGGGGAGAGGTCAAAGTGTCATCATGTGTAAACATGTCTTTTGCCCCACTGTGTGTGTGCCAGTTCACTCCCTAGTTTTCCCATCGGAGATGGCAGTGTCTGGAATCATTCTCCTCTCCGTGAGCTTGTCCAGGATTTGTTGTATTTTGAGTTGGTTGTATCTAAATGACAATTTGATATATGCCTGTTGATATGGAGGGTTGGTTTATGGTTCTGGGGTTTGAGAAAGGAGACAAAGCTGAACGATGAGTTATGTCTATGCTGTCTGACTATGTGTGTCTTTGCTATTAAAGGAACTCAGTTGCATTGTAAGGGGACTCTCAGAGGATTCACTGGGAGACACTGAATTATCTGAGAGTCACAGGATTGTGATAAGAGCTCATATAATTAAAGATGGACTTTTATAACTAACTCTGACGTGTGTGTGTGGTTTGCTCCCATGATTTGGTAAATAGAGGAAATTTCCACGACACCTCCTGTAACCTCCTGTACATTAAGATGACGGTCCGATGTCAGAAGGATTCAGATAATAACTACAGAATGAAGCCAACCTCAGCGTGAGCTTTGGTTGCGAATGGTATGAACTTTGAGCTCTTATTTGCTACAGAAGTGATACCTCCTAGCCGTTGAGTTAGCAGCGGCCGCATAAATGTGGGCTAGGAGAGGAAATACAGAGTATCCCGTCTACCACATAAGGACAACACTACAACGTATCCCGTTCACCACCAGAGACACTCTTCAAAGGACAAAGGACTCTGTTGGGAAACACAGCCTTCCATCTACCACCAACCTATTGAAGCGCAGCTCAGAGTAAATATTTATTGCATTTTCCTTTTCCAAATGGGCGGTAATTTAGAATGCATAAGATTCTGTATTTACGATAGAGTAGCTGCCTACGGCCCGATAGTGACATCGCTTCTCCCTTTGTTCTTCAGTCTTCCCGCTCTTTCACTCAAACCCAACCCTTTTTCTTTGTGTAACCAGCTGTCATATCTGTTCCGTCCGCTAGGAACATTTTCCTTTATGACATAATTTGTAATCAAGGTATGATTAATTCTGTGTATATGTAATTCTATGTGATTAGTTAGGTATTTAGTAAATAAATAATTAAACCCAATGTTGTATTGCTGATTCAACTTGTTAGCCAGGGTTTGTGAAGAAAACCAAGAATTTACAACTTTCAGGTGAGACTGAAATAAGGTGACGATTAACATTGACTGCTATTGATGTAAAATATTACTAGGTCTTTAAGAGTTTATTCAGAAGATAACAGCTCTATAAATATTATTTCCTGGTGCCCTGACTTTCTAGTTAATTACATTTACATGATTAGATCAATCGGGTAATAGTAATTACAGAGAAATGATTTTATAGAAGAGCATGTCATATCACTTCATCCTGCATAGCCAAAGACACGACACCTGGGTAGGCCGTCATTGTAAATAACAGTTTGTTCTTAACCGACTTTCCTAGTTAAATAAAGGTTAAATAAAAATAAAGAAATACAAATATTCTACAAAGTAAAAAATAAAGGAAAACCGTGAAATGAGTAGGTGTCAAAACTTTTGACTGGTATTTTTTTTAAATATAATTAAATGTATGGTGTTTTTGGTTTATGTCAGTTTCATTATTATGCTATAAATGGTTATTTTATGCATGTTAGTGATATAATGAACTAGAACATTTTATATTTTGTAATTCTGAGTAATTACTACTTTAGTAAGGATATACACTTTATTCAGTACTACTGCAGTTGCTAAATAATTCCAATAGATGGACGCTTAAGACCAAGAATGACATTTCAGAAGTTTAGTTTAGTTCTCCCCTAGATACACCTCTCCCCCTCACAGGAAAACTCATGTCTGTGCTTGGTTCTGTCCCCTTCCACACTGCTAACGCAAGAAGAAGAACTGAAAAAGCATTTGACAGATTACTGTGAGGTAGTATAATGATGTTTAATATTACCTGTTTTATGCTCATGTTTTGAAGTCATACTTTATTACTAAAACGATTATCAATAAGCCTGAACATTAAGTCAGTCACCTCGGGACAACAAAAATGTATTTTCCTAGTACACTCATTGTCAAATTCATCAACCAGTATCGAGCCGCTCTGCCTTCTCTCACAAGTATCCAACTCAACAAGCCCTGCCAAAAGCTTGTGCCGTCAGCGGCAGCGAGCACTCTGCCTTCTCCCACAAGAGAGGGGCATGTTGAGGTACATTTACTAACCGTGAGGGTTGCAAGATGTCATTTATTGTAGGGCTGGAAGATGCATCGTCTTTTCTATTCCGAGGCTGTTGAGGTAAATTTACTAACCAAGAGGGTTGTATAATGTCAAAATAATTAATCCTATTTAGTACTCTAATGGTATTTACTAACATAATATTATTACAAAAATTGTTTCTAAATATGTTCTAGGCTACCCTACCCTAGAATTAGGGATTAGGCTAAAATAGGTACTTAGAGTTAGAGTTTCTGTACAGCACTTTGTGACATCTGCTGATGTAAAACGGACTTTATAAATACATTTGATTGATTGATTGTTAGGTTCAGGGTATAGCTCTCTTGCTCCTCCATGTGGTCTTATGTGGGTACTACATACCTTATTCACGAAACTTGAAAGGCAACCATTGCTAATACTGAGCATCTACACAACGTGTAACCAGGTGAACAGTGAGCTTCCTCACCAAGTAGCTGGGCAGGGTGAGACATCACCTAAAATAAGGCCTATTTTTTCAATACAACTAATAGGAGCTGGCAGGGTGAAATATGATCTAAAATAAGGCCTGTTCTTTCAAAACAACTAATAGGAGCTGGCAGGGTGAAACATGACCTAAAATTAGGCCTGTTTTTTCAAAACAACTAGTAGGAGCTGGCAGAGTGAAACTGATAAATATGGTAATAAAATTAAACTAGGCTCCATGGCGGATGCAATGAACTAGTTTTATCAGAAAAAGTCATTAAAAATGGCATGTGTCCAGCCTAGTCCTAGCCGGCTGGTAGCGCTTGTCTGCAATTGCATTATGCCCCATGTGGCCCACACTCATGTTGTGGCAGAATCAGAATTATTTAGGTAACATTGATAAATAAGATGTTTTATCCATTTTCATAAGTATGCTTATGTGGGTAAAGTTACTTGGGCCCCAGAGAGGGGAGAGGTCAGGCTTGTCTTCTTATGGGAATGTGTCTGTAACTATTACATGTCCCCTCTGAGGTTGCCCTTATCTTGATTTAGTATATGGCCTAGGAGGCTCACTGTCTTTTCTGATCTTGTCCAGGAGGGTTGTATTTGACATGGGAGTATCTAGAATTGACAATTGATATATGCCATTGGATGAGGTAATGTTTTGGTCCTAAGTAGTACCAAGAACGAGATAGGACCTTTGTTTAAGGAGACCAAACTGAACGATAATTTATAGCTAATGCTGTCTGGCTATGGGATACTCCTCTCTCAAGTAAAGTCTTCCTTTGTAATGTTCCTAAGATCTGTTATTTGTCATGTGAGTTGAGAGGGGTGTGTCTTGGCTATAAATGATACTAAGAATTGTTTTGTAAGCATTCTCAGAGAATTCATTTATAGACACTGAATTGATCTGAGAGTCACAGGGCTATGGTGAAGCGTATATAATTAAATATGGACGTTATGATATAACTCTGACTTGTGTGTGGTTTGCTCTCTCATGATTTGGTAATACAGGAAATTTCCACGACACTCAAAACCCTGAAAACTATCTGTGCTAGCAAACCCTGGGTACCACCCCTCCCCCTGCTTTACCTTGAAGTTTGTAAGAAACAAACACTTGCCTACAAAAAGAGACAACATGTTTAACGGATTGCACTTGGCACGTAGACGAGAGCACACAAAAACCACTTGCAAATTTACCAAAACAAACCAACTCCTTGTGAATCTGTTTGGACGTAATAAACAGAGGCAGATTAGTGTCGAAAGAACAACAAGACTCACCTTTTCATTACCACAACCACCGCCTTGTTCATTCTGGATACAGAGTGTATATGTTCAGCTCCCACCTGTTCGCCGACCGTGATCAACAATTCGTCCACAACATTCTCCAGAATGGACCCGAAGAGACAGCGTTTCTTCTCCACCCGGTTGAAGCCATCACGCCGCCCAAACAAACTTCCCCTACTCCCCCCTCAACTCTAACCGATAAACAGTAGAAACCAATAAACAATCCCTCAAACATGAGAAAATAATTTAGGAAAATACGCAAGAACCAAACAAAAAAAGAATAGTAACCCTCCTCATGAACCACAAAATAAAATACAAAAATAAAATAAAATAAATACACAAATAAAAAGGAACAGTAACCCTCACACAACTTCTTCTTCTTCTATGGTATAATGGCGGACTGCAAACAAACATTAAAGGTGCATGGCGCCACCTACTGTGCTGGAGTGTGTTCAATCACGGTTTTTTACAACATTTATAAATCCTCCTACCCTACTCAGTACTTCTGAGAAACTAAAAAAGAGCCCTACTAACTTCTAATAGACCCTCCCCCATCCCCCAAATCCCTTCCAAACCCCCCCAACCCCGTCCAAACTCAATGACCCTACACTTCAATCTTTCCCTCTCTTCAACATACTTACAACAATATAACAACACATGCTCCACCGTTTCATTGACAATCCCCTCCAGACACAGAACATTCACATGCTGCCAACCAGATGTAATGACCAGTTCAATGTACAATGTCCTAAACACAATCGAGTAAACATCATCTCTTCCTTCCTAATCTGACCTATGAATCTTGGTCCACCGACCTTTCTTTTGGAGGGCATATAAATGTTGTCCCTTGTGCTCAGTCCCATCTCTTCTGCTACACATCTATCGAAATGGCTCTGATCTTACATTTGGCTTCACCTCTACCCAGTGGAACATTAATAACAATTATATCTTGTTTTAAAGCTCAAACACCCAAACACACCCAAATGTGCTGGGACCCAGCAGAAACTCACTATTACACCCATTCACTCAATTCATTATACCTCCAATAGTAGGTATCATGACGTGGCCCTTTCTGGGTATAGATCATGGCTTCGCCCTCTCTCTCACTCTCTCCTACACCCAGGTTCTGTTATCTCGGGACATAAATTCCTGGCGGAGACTCTCTACCCCTGGTCATGCAGAAAGAGAGACACAGAGAGAACAAAGGATTTCACATGGCGAACTCCTAAATTCCCAAAATGGGAATTTGAAAAAAAAAATCCACTCATAAGAATGTGGGAATTGTCGGGTATTGACGGGTATAATGAGTGTGTTTCATTTGGTGACCTCAGAGAGGACAGGAAACACACAACTATATATCTGAATGTGTACATTTCTCAATTATGAGGTTTACATCTAATTATTGTATGAAATGAATGAGTAAAGATGAAACTATTTGTGAAATGATGTAATGTGATGTTAAACCTTTGAGGTGAGAGAATTGTATTCCCTTTCAAGTTTAACTAAGTAAATGGCCCGCCCGCCTTGAGCACAAATGGCCCGCCCGCCCTCCTGCACACTTCCCACATATTGGAATCTCCGATAGCTACAAACTGCAGCAACATGACCATAAACGCTGCACCTAAAATGGCGCCGGAAGAAATGGCAGGAGTTTTACGGGCGCCCGACCAATGGTGCTATTATGTGTTTTATTTCGCTTCATTTGTACATATTTTGTACATAATGTTTACGGTGGCATATTTGTAAACAACAGCTGGTGCACGAAAAATCTAAGGAAGTCTCTAGATTTTGCTCGCCTGAAGCAGAGTATCTTATGACAAACTGCAGACCACACTATTTGCAAAGATAGTTTTCATCTATACTTTTCGTGGCTGTTTATTTTCCACCCCAGACGGATGCTGGCACTAAGACCGCACTCAGTCAGCTGTATAAGAAAATAGCAAACAGGAAACCACTCACCCAGAGGCGGTGCTCCTAGTGGGCTAAACTTTAATGCAAGGAAACTTAAATCAGTTCTACCTCATTTCTATCAACATGTTAAATGTGCATCCAGAGGGATAAAAAGTCTAGATCACCTGTACTCCACACACAGAGACATGTACAAGGCTATCCCTTGCCCACCATTTGGTCAATCTGACCACAATTCTATCCTCCTGCAAAAATTAAAGCAGGAAGCACCAGTGACTAGATCAATTTAAAAGTGGCCATTTGAAGCAGATGCTAAACTACAGGACTGGTTTGTTATCACAGACTGGAACATGTTCAGGAATTCTCCCGATGGCATTGAGGAGTACACCACATCAGTCATTTACTTTTTCAATAAGTGCATTGAGGACGTCGTCCCCACAGTGACTGTACGTACATACCCCAACCAGAAGCCATGGATTACAGACAACATTCGCACTGAGCTAAAGGGTAGAGCTGACGCGTCCAAGGTGCGGAACTCTAACCCGGAAGCTTATGAGAAATCCTGCTATGCCCTCCGACGAACCACCAAACAGGCAAAGCGTCAATACAGGGCTAATATTGAATCGTACCACATCGGCTCCGACGCTCATCTTATGTGGCAGGGCTTGCAACCTATTACGGACTACAAAGAGAAGCACAGCCGCATGCTGCCCAGTGACACGAGCATACCAGACGAGTTAAATCACTTCTATGCTCTTTTCGAGGCAAGCAACACTGAGGCATGTATGACAGCATCAGCTGTTCCAGACAACAGTGTGATCACTCTCTCCATAGCCGACGTGAGTAAGACCTTTAAACAGGTCAACATTCACAAGGCTGCGGGGCCAGATGGATTACCAGGATGTGTGCTCCATGCATTTGCTGACCATCTGGCAGGTGTCTTCACTGACATTTTCAACATGTCCCTGATTGAGTCTGTAATACCAACATGCTTCAAGCAGACCACCATAGTCCCTGTGCCCAAGAACACAAAGGCAACCTGCCTAAATGACTACAGACCCGTAGCACTCACTTCTGTAGCCATGAAGTGCTTTGAAAGGCTGGTAATGGCTCACATCAACACCATTATCCCAGAAACCATAGACCCACTCCAATTTGCATACCACCCAAACAGATCCACAGATGAAGCAATCTCTATTGCACTCCACACTGCCCTTTCCCACCTGGACTCAAGGAACACCTATGTGAGAATGCTGTTCATTGACTACAGCTCAGCATTCAGCACCATAGTACCCTCAAAGCTCACCACTAAGCTAAGGATCCTGGGACTAAACACCTCCCTCTGCAACTGGATCCTGAACTTCCTGACAATACATCTGCCACGCTGATCCTCAACACTGGAGACCCTCAGGGGTGCGTGCTCAGTCCCCTCCTGTACTCCCTGTTCACCCACGACTGTGTGGCTAGGCACGACTCCAACACCATCATTAAGTTTGCAGATGACACAACAGTGGTAGGCCTGATCACGGACAATGATGAGACAGCCCACAGGGAGGAGGTCAGAGACCTGGGTGGTGCCAGAATAATAACCTATCCCTCAATGTAACCAAGACAAATGAGATGATTGTGGAATACAGGAATAAGAGGACAGAGCACGCCCCCATTCTCATCAAAGGGGATGTAGTGGACCTGTTTGAGAGCTTCAGGTTTCTTGGTTTCCACATCACCAACAAATTAAAATGGTCCAAACACACCAAGACAGTGAAGAGGGCACGTCAAAGCCTATTCCCCCTCAGGAAACTAAAAAGATTTGTCATGGGTCCTCAGATCCTCAAAAGGTTCTACAGCTGCAACATCAAGAGCATCCTGACCGGTTGCATCACTGCCTGATACGGCAACTGCTCGGCCTCCGACCGCAAGGCATCACTGGGGCTAAGCTGCCTGCCATCCAGGACTTTTACACCAGGCGGTGTCAGAGGAAGGCCCTAAGAATTGTTAATGACCCCAGTCACCCCAGCCATAGATCGCTCTCTCTACTACCACGTGGCAAGCGGTACCGAAGCGTCAAGTCTAGGATCAAAAGGCCTCTCAACAGTTTTTACCCCAAAGACATAAGACTCCTGAACAGGTAATCAAATGGCTACCTGGAATATTTACATTGTGTTCCCCCCCCCAACCCCTCTTTTACGCTGCTGCTACTCTCTGTTTATCACATATGCATAGTCACTTTAACTATACATCCATGTACATACTACCTCAATTAGCCCGACTAACCGGTGCCCTGCACATTGGCTACCCGGACTATCTGCATTGTGTCCCGCCATCCGCCACCCACCACCCACCACCCACCACCCGACAACCCCTCTTTTACGCTACCGCTACTCTCTTTTTATCATATATAAATAGTCACTTTAACCATACCTACATGTACATGCTATCTGCTACCACACGGCAAGCGGTCCTGGAGAGCCAATTCTAGGTCAAAGAGGGTTATAAACAGCTTCTACCCCTAAGCCATAAGACTCCTGAACATCTAGTCAAATGGCTACCCAGACTATTCACATTGCCCTTCCCCTCCCCTCTCCACACCACTGCCACTCTCTGTTGTCATCAATGCATAGTCACTTTAATTAACTCTACCTACATGTACATACAACTTCAACTGACCGGTGCCCCCGCACATTGACTCTGTACCGGCACCCCCCTGTATATATTGTTATTTTTTACTGCTGCTCTTTTTTACTTGTTACTGTTATCTCTTATTCTTATCCATATTTTTTAAAACTGCACTGTTAGTTAGGGGCTCGTAAGTAAGCATTTCACTGTAAGGTCGACACCTGTTGTATTCGGTGCACGTGACAAATAAACTTTGATTTGATTTGAAACAGCTCAGTGGTTTCGGCACAAAGACTCTAACAGGATAACTGATATATCCTAACATGACTTTGTCG